>NC_090256.1:5586782-5594282 GCF_037325665.1 Littorina saxatilis | reverse complement strand
AGCACGAAGAATTGTTCCAGCATTGATGTTTTCAGAGGAAAATTGCCAGATCTGCATGCGTAATTGCATGCCGGTGAACCCAACTCTTGGGCTTACTGTCTAACACGTCTTTCTACACGCCCAATCGATTCTCTTTTATTGCCTCTTAGAAAGCTGGTGTTGATAATCCCCCTGCTGTTATTGGCGGTTGAGTAGCTGCTTTCGCTGTTGTTAAAACAGTCATTAGGAAACAATCAGTTTTAGAAAAGACCGATGAAAAACCGCCTTTTGTGAAGGTAACAAACAGGTGCAGTAATACTGAATACACTCCACACGAAGGCTTAGCACTAGATTAATATTTTTAACTAGATGATGAATTCAGAATAGGTATAGTAAGGGTCCTTGGAGAGTACAATAATGTTTTGACCGTGAACTGTATTAGCTGCCCTTTAGCTCAACACCACATATTCATCAGAAACCACAGGGAATAGGCTGCTGATGAACAGAGAAGAACAGCCTGTTAATCCGTGATTTGTAAAAATGTAAAAATAATTTTACAAATTACGTCGAACCTAAATCCGCGATTTTCAAACCTGTAAAGTAACCGCATTCTACACAAAAAAATGCATGCCTTTTATAATGAATATTTGCTGTTTAGAGCCCAGTCAACCACAAAGGGATCCCAGGCCAAAATTTCTTATGAAAATGAAAGTGTGTGAGTAAATCTGCACATGTTATTTTCTTTATATTTCGATTTTGAAGCAGCGCAGATTTGTCTAGCTGTCGGTGTGTCCGTCACAAACATGTGTACGCGAGTTCTCAAAAAGTACTCGATGACTTTCGAGATGACAAGAAAATATTGGGCGCATTTACGTTATGTGTAAAACATTATGACAAAGTGCGGGCCAACACAACCTTTCTTTATCGCTTGGCATACGTACGGATTACCTTCAAAACTGAGTCTTGGATCAAGGGAAAACATTGGTCGTTTGAGAACGCTGTACTAGCTGAAGTTTAATTCAAGACAGCAATCTGAACCTGCACTTTTGACGCCAAGAGTCTGAATGCGAAGTAATTGACTATTGCAGGAAGGGAACAATCACAGAAAACGACGTCTGTGAGAGCGTGTGAACCGACTTCACGTTCGGGAATCACGTGCAATAACGCATGTGAAGCAAACAACCAGGAAGTGAAATAATTCCAATGCACGTGCACAAATAAGTCTGTGACCAAAATACACCCTCAAAAAACAAAATTAGCTGTTAGAGAAAATGAAAAACAAAACGTATCACGAAAGGCTGCCCTGCGATATAGGTTCAGATCTATGTTCTCATTTTCAACTGTCTACCTCGAAACTAATGGGTAGTTTTGCAACGCAGAATGGCCACCATAGCGGAAATATAAACGACAGGGAGAGTGATGGTTTCCCTGGAGTAAGCTCTGTTCTGTTAACAGATAGAATCAGGCTTTGAAACACTCCCGCAGCACAAGGGAAATATCTTTAACTACAAACAAAACAAAACATAAAATGCAAAAAGGTTTAATTACCACTGAAACATGTGTATTTCCGACAACACAGAGTTGAGCTGAGCCAGTCCTACCAGGACACTGACGACTGAGTAAAATTTGTTAGAAAAACACCCACGTGCGCTCCATCAACACAGCCAGTTCTACAGAACGGACAGAAACACCGACGGATAGTTTGGTACAGCCAAGTTAAAAGAGATACCAACGTCCACCCCATCAGCAAAGCCACCCCTACAGAACGGACAGAAAAACTGACGGGTAAAGTTTGTAACAGCCGAGTTAAAAGAGATACCAACGTCCGCCATATCAGCAAAGCCACCCCTACAGAACGGACAGAAAAACTGACGGGTAAAGTTTGTAACAGCCGAGTTAAAAGAGATACCAACGTCCACCCCATCAACAAAGCCACCCCTACAGAACGGACAGAAAAACTGACGGGTAAAGTTTGTTACGGCCGAGTTAAAAGAGATACCAACGTCCGCCACATCAGCAAAGCCACCCCTACAGAACGGACAGAAAAACTGACGGGTAAAGTTTGTAACAGCCGAGTTAAAAGAGATACCAACGTCCACCCCATCAGCAAAGCCACCCCTACAGAACGGACAGAAAAACTGACGGGTAAAGTTTGTAACAGCCGAGTTAAAAGAGATACCAACGTCCGCCATATCAGCAAAGCCACCCCTACAGAACGGACAGAAAAACTGACGGGTAAAGTTTGTAACAGCCGAGTTAAAAGAGATACCAACGTCCACCCCATCAACAAAGCCACCCCTACAGAACGGACAGAAAAACTGACGGGTAAAGTTTGTTACGGCCGAGTTAAAAGAGATACCAACGTCCGCCACATCAGCAAAGCCACCCCTACAGAACGGACAGAAAAACTGACGGGTAAAGTTTGTAACAGCCGAGTTAAAAGAGATACCAAAGTCCGCCATATCAGCAAAGCCACCCCTACAGAACGGACAGAAAAACTGACGGGTAAAGTTTGTAACAGCCGAGTTAAAAGAGATACCAACGTCCACCCCATCAACAAAGCCACCCCTACAGAACGGACAGAAAAACTGACGGGTAAAGTTTGTTACGGCCGAGTTAAAAGAGATACCAACGTCCGCCACATCAGCAAAGCCACCCCTACAGAACGGACAGAAAAACTGACGGGTAAAGTTTGTAACAGCCGAGTTAAAAGAGATACCAACGTCCGCCATATCAGCAAAGCCACCCCTACAGAACGGACAGAAAAACTGACGGGTAAAGTTTGTAACAGCCGAGTTAAAAGAGATACCAACGTCCGCCATATCAGCAAAGCCACCCCTACAGAACGGACAGAAAAACTGACGGAGTTTGTAACAGCCGAGTTAAAAGAGATACCAACGTCCGCCACATCAGCAAAGCCACCCCTACAGAACGGACAGAAAAACTGACGGGTAAAGTTTGTAACAGCCGAGTTGAAAGAGATACCAACGTCCGCCACATCAGCAAAGCCACCCCTACAGAACGGACAGAAAAACTGACGGGTAAAGTGTGTAACTGCCGAGTTAAAAGAGATACCAACTTCCGCCACATCAGCAAAGCCACCCCTACGGAACGGACAGAAACACCGATGGTTCAAGTTTGTTACAGCCGAGTTAAAAGAGATACCATTGTTATTGCCCGCCACCATCAGCAAAGCCAGTCCTACAGAACGGACAGAAACACCGATGGGTCAAGTTTGTTACAGCCGAGTTAAAAGAGATACCATTGTTATTGCCCGCCACCATCAGCAAAGCCAGTCTTACAGAACGGACAGAAACATTTATGGGTCAAGTTTGTTACAGCCGAGTTAAAAGAGATGTAGAGGTTACATGCCGAGTCTCAGTGATTATTAAAAATAATGGTCGAAGTTAGCGGATCATGAAAAATGCGAGCTTTAGCGAGCTTTTTCATGACCGCGAACTGAGACCATTATTTTTTATAATCACTGAGACGAGGTGTGTAACCTCTTTATTCCTCCTTTCTTCAGTTATTCAAAGAAAAGAGGAGTTTTTTTGCGAAAGTTTGATCGAATCCTATTCACTCAACCAGTCAACCTGCGCAGGCGATCGATTAATGCGCGGTTGTATAGTTCCGTTGTAATCATTCCATTCTGTTAACACTTCTTGTCAGTTTTCCTATTTTGGACTAAAATCAAGTACACAGATATGCTGTTATTCTGCTGTGGCGGCAAAGGCAGATATTGTGTGTTCTGTATATGTTTTGGTATCGGTTAAGATAATGTTCTTTCGTCAAATGGGACTAGCAGACGAACTTTTGCACCCGTGTTCCAACGTTAAAAACTGTATGAAGTTAAGTTTTCTGGGGAAAATAGTGTATGAAACCGCTTTATGTTGTTTAAATTGATGAGATGTGTGCATTTGGTTGCGTGTGATCTGTTTATTAAATGAAATATTGTTGAAAACTGACCGTCGGATTGCAGTCTGTTGTCGAAGAAACTGAGTGAAAAGAAGGGGAACTACTCTTGTCGCTAGACAAAGTATGAGTTACTTGCCTTGGAAAATTGCTTGTGATGAACGTCTGATCTAGATTCAGAAAACAACCGAACTCATGGATTTTATATGGAGATTCATGTGTTCAGGCCTGTAGTTGTTAATTTAAATGCGGTATGTTTGTATTGTTTGCTCCAGAGATGTATACTTCGTACATTAGAGCGTTCGGAACTTTTCAGTCGCAAAAAGTAGTACCGAAACAGAACAGCTTCTCAACCCATTGCACTATCGAGGATTCAGGCTGTTGCTGGGTCGTTATTTGTTTGGTTGCTGGGTCATTATCGAAAAATAACTACCCCTACAAGTTTACAGAGGTAAAGAAGCAGAGGGGGGAATAAACCATTGTTATTGCCCGCCACCATCAGCAAAGCCAGTCCTACAGAACGGACAGAAACACCGATGGGTCAAGTTTGTTACAGCCGAGTTAAAAGAGATACCATTGTTATTGCCCGCCACCATCAGCAAAGCCAGTCCTACAGAACGGACAGAAACACCGATGGGTCAAGTTTGTTACAGCCGAGTTAAAAGAGATACCATTGTTATTGCCCGCCACCATCAGCAAAGCCAGTCCTACAGAACGGACAGAAACACCGATGGGTCAAGTTTGTTACAGCCGAGTTAAAAGAGATACCATTGTTATTGCCCGCCACCATCAGCAAAGCCAGTCTTACAGAACGGACAGAAACATTTATGGGTCAAGTTTGTTACAGCCGAGTTAAAAGAGATACCATTGTTATTGCCCGCCACCATCAGCAAAGCCAGTCCTACAGAACGGACAGAAACACCGATGGGTCAAGTTTGTTACAGCCGAGTTAAAAGAGATACCATTGTTATTGCCCGCCACCATCAGCAAAGCCAGTCCTACAGAACGGACAGAAACACCGATGGGTCAAGTTTGTTACAGCCGAGTTAAAAGAGATACCATTGTTATTGCCCGCCACCATCAGCAAAGCCAGTCTTAGAACGGACATAAAACACTGACGGGTAAAGTTTGTGACAGCTTAGTTAAAAGACATACCTATGCCCACTCCATCAGCAAAGCCAGTCCCACAGAACGGACAGAAACACTTTGTAACAGTCGAGTTGAAAGACATATACCCATGCCCACTCCATCAGCAAAGCCAGTCCGACAGAACAGATAGAAACATTGACGTGTAAGAATTGTTACAGCTGAGTTAAAAGAGATACTATTCCCCGCCACTATCTACAGAACGGCACAGTTTGTTTCAGTCGAGTTAGAAAACACACATGACCAATCCATCAGCAAAGCCAGTCCCACAGAACGGACAGACACACCGACGGATGAAGGTTGTTACAGCAGCGTTAAAACCACAGAGGCGTGCCGATAAAAAACCCAGTACGACCCTCCTAACGGAAAGATTAACGTTCCGCACCCGTCCATCCTTGTATTGATACAGCTAACGTCTTCGATCTGAGTTGGTGCGCAGCGTTTGGGATGTGACCAGGTACTGGCTTAAGATCTGGGAACGACCCCGTCCCCAGAAAGTGCTTCGATGCTCTCTTCGAACGCGTGCATCGTTTGTTTCCTGAGTGAGAGAAGAATGCTTAACTGGTTGAGTGGGCAATGAAAGGGAGTGTATTTGGTTGTTGTTGTTGTTGTTGTTGTTGTTGTTGTTGTTGTTGTTGTTGTTGTTGTATTACAAAGTCGGTGTCATCTTAAAACAGTATCATCAGCATTAACGGGTTAGGACCAATGAAGGAGAAAAAAGGCGGCGAACAGGGAAGGGGATTCCAGCTGCTGTTTTGAGACAAAAGATGGCAAATAGCCTCTCTCTCTATCTATCTCTCTCTCTCTCTTGTTTTCTCTCTCTCTCTCTCTCTCTCTCTCTCTCTCTCTCTCTCTCTCTCTCTCTCTCTCTCTCTCTCTCTCTCTCTCTCTCTCTCTCTTTCTCTCCACCCCATCACCCCTTTTTTTTTTTTTTTTACAGCACAATAACGCAATCAAGCAATACACATAGTAAACACAGACGAACCTGGCGTACAGAATATTCTGGAGAATATTCAGGGCTAGTGGCAGCCGAGGACGGACAATCAAATTAGCCCGGACTTCGTGAAAAAGGAACAGGCGATTACTATTTGATCCTAATCGGTCTACGGGCCAAGCTCGGACGTAGAGACTAGACCGTGTGGGGGGTGGAAAGGTAAGGCTTGGGTGGTGTGAGGGAGTGGGGGGGGGGGATAAAATGCCGAAGGAAAGAGGAGAAAGTCTGGTGTCTTGGGGTAAACGGTACGTAAGTCGTCTTCGTGAAAAAGCCGGCTAAGAAGAAAGACGAAGAAATTGAACAAAAAGAAACGGTTGTTGTTGCTGCTGCTGCTGCTGCTGTTGTTGATGTTTCGTTTTGTTTTCTTTGAAATGGAAATCTTCTTATGGAGGTCCAAGAGATGGAGATAGAGAATAGGAAGGCGAGAATAATGTCTCCTACAGCGCGCCTACACTGGCGTCAACGTAGCTCTACATTTGTTGATTCCTTTAATCGAAAAAGAAACAGGAACAAAAAGAACCTTTGCATATTAACATTGCACATTCTTGTTCCACTCCTTGACGCAAATATCTAATCTAGAAAGGACAGCCAAAAATGGAAAAATGAACAAATAGAAGAAGAAATAATAAATAGGAACCGTTATTGATACGACAAGATCGTAGAATAAAGCATCTCCGTTTGTAAGCCCTAATATCTCATTAAAAAAAAAGCTGATTCCCAGAAGAAGAAACATTTTTAAAAAATAAATAAATAAATAGGAACCGCATAAGAAGGAAAATATGCGAGAAAAATCATGATGAGTGGCGGGAGGGGTGGGACGCGGTGGTGGTACAACATGAGAGAAATAATCCAGTGAAGCTAGGGTGAGGTAGTTTCTTTATTTGGTGTTTAACGTCGTTTTCAACCGTTCAAGGTTATATCGCGACGGGGAAAGGGGGGGGGGGGGTGGGATAGAGCCACTTGTTAATTGTTTCTTGTTCACAAAAGCACTTATCAAAAATTTGCTCCAGGGGCTTGCAACGTAATGTATTACCTTACTGGGAGAATGCAAGCTTCCAGTACAAAGGACTTCACATTTCTTACATACTGCTTGACTAAAATCTTTACCAAAAATTGACTATATTCTATACAAGAAAACACTTAACAAGGGTAAAAAGAGAAACAGAATCCGTTAGTCGCCTCTTACGACATGCTGGGGAGCATCGGGTAAATTCTTCCCCCTAACCCGCGGGGGGTGGGGAGGTAGAGGAAGGAAGACAGGACGGACCTGAAACAACGCAACTTCAGATTCAAATTATAAAATGTATATTGCGATGACATTTCACGAATTACTTCTCAAGTAATCCCGTAAAATGTTTGTTATTTCGCAAGAATAATTCTTGTCATTGACCCCTTCCGTAGTACGAATAATACGTTTTGGAGTATATTACAAAAGTTAATCTCAACGTAATTCGATCAAGAAATAATTC
>NC_090256.1:5564282-5581782 GCF_037325665.1 Littorina saxatilis | reverse complement strand
TTGTGTCCATCTTGAGTAGTACCATGACAGAAAGCTCTGCGATGACCCGGTGGATTGCGTTGAAACTTTCAGGATCTTATGGTTACATACCTGACGTACTTCGGGTCATTACAGGTATTTACTCAGATGCTGTGCAATCTTCCGGAAAGTGTTTTATGCCCCTCACTGGTTCGTTTCATGTCGACTTACATCCAACACGACTTTGCATGCATGCAGACAAATGATTGTTACAAGAACTGCCGGCGTAAATTCCCTACTCCGAAGAGCTGTAATGCTAGCGAGGATGCCAGTCATCGACATTAAAAACGCCGACGTACAAGTTAAGGTACATGTATTGATAGGTACATTACATTTATGATATTCTTTCAATCATCCAAACGCAACCCCCCCCCCCCCCCCCCCCCACCTCTCTCTGAAATGGCCCACCACATTGGCAAAGCACCAACGTGCTTGCTCAGGCTCAGCAACTGATAGTTACATCATAGAAACACGTAACGTACAACATAGATCTTCCTTTCCCACAAAAAGCCAGACAACATAAAGAATCAAAACGACAACACAAATTCTCCCTGTTGTCGTTGTCTGGGGAAAATGAACGTGGCAGTAGAAAAAGACGACCGACAAAGCAGTACTTCCCCTTCCCTCGGAATGTCAAACTAGCACCAACAACACCAAGTACCCAAACGATAATACTAAACTCCATGACCCCTCATTATCGTTGTCTGGGAAAACTGAACATAAACAATACTAAGGGACAGCAAACAAAACCCAAGTAAGTAGTTCTCTTTATCCGGGAGAGACAGAAAGCAAACCCCAATTGGCTCGGTCCTGAACAGCCAGATAGGTTGGTTTAAACCATCTTTTATTTCTGTTTACATGGTCGTAAATTTGATATTGATATCTATGAAAACCGCACAATTACAAAAAGAAATAAATGGGCAGATGACAAGACAGTCGGGTTATTACATACAGAAATATAACCAAAATTGGAAGAAGAAGAAAAGAAAAAGAGCACCAACCAGAAATATGCATAAGTGACAGTGAATGTAAAACGGTCTGAAGGGATGTGAATAACCAAAAACAAACAAACCCTCGAGAGGTCAAAACAGCATCAATTTTCAAGACTACATTCACTAAAAATGTTCTTACTTCCTTATTGAAAAAGTAATAACGAGGCTCGGTAACCGATAGACATGCAGCAGATTCAGTCAGCTCGTCTTATTTTTGTCTGCTGTCTTTGTCCCCCCCCCCTTCCTTACTTAATTAAAAGAAATATGGTTATTGTGTCCTGAGACCTTTTATTCCTCTTCATGTAAAACCATTGGAAAATAAACAAGAAAATAAAGAAATTAATTGAATTTTCCTCTCATATGTACATTGAAAACAACTTTCTGAAGTTTCTCCTCACTGCTGTAATGCACAATCGCGGCAGTCCCGTGGTGGAAGGACAGGTTTTTTCTTGGCTGATTGGTTTGCAAAAATGATGACTGAGTGATTCACGGCTGAGTCAGTCAATGACCTCTGGTGGACAAAACCCAAGCCAATCCCTGCGTTATGTACAGTTGTTCCAGTCAATAACAAGGAGAGGGTCAGGATACTTTAGTTTGGTCGTTGTGGTACTTTTTGTTGGTGGTGGTGTTAGGCTTTCCGAGGGTAAAGAGGAAGGGTTGAAAGTATATCGCTGATGCTGAGTAGGCTTGTGTGACTGGTAAGGGTTGAAAGTATATCGCTGATGCTGAGTAGGCTTGTGTGACTGGTAAGGGTTGAAAGTATATCGCTGATGCTGAGTAGGCTTGTGTGACTGGTAAGGGTTGAAAGTATATCGCTGATGTTGAGTAGGCTTGTGTGACTGGTAAGGGTTGAAAGTATATCGCTGATGCTGAGTAGGCTTGTGTGACTGGTAAGGGTTGAAAGTATATCGCTGATGCTGAGTAGGCTTGTGTGACTGGTAAGGGTTGAAAGTATATCGCTGATGCTGAGTAGGCTTGTGTGACTGGCAGTAAGGGTTGAAAGTATATCGCTGATGCTGAGTAGGCTTGTGTGACTGGTAAGGGTTGAAAGTATATCGCTGATGCTGAGTAGGCTTGTGTGACTGGTAAGGGTTGAAAGTATATCGCTGATGTTGAGTAGGCTTGTGTGACTGGTAAGGGTTGAAAGTATATCGCTGATGTTGAGTAGGCTTGTGTGACTGGTAAGGGTTGAAAGTATATCGCTGATGTTGAGTAGGCTTGTGTGACTGGTAAGGGTTGAAAGTATATCGCTGATGCTGAGTAGGCTTGTGTGACTGGTAAGGGTTGAAAGTATATCGCTGATGTTGAGTAGGCTTGTGTGACTGGTAAGGGTTGAAAGTATATCGCTGATGCTGAGTAGGCTTGTGTGACTGGTAAGGGTTGAAAGTATATCGCTGATGTTGAGTAGGCTTGTGTGACTGGTAAGGGTTGAAAGTATATCGCTGATGTTGAGTAGGCTTGTGTGACTGGTAAGGGTTGAAAGTATATCGCTGATGCTGAGTAGGCTTGTGTGACTGGTAAGGGTTGAAAGTATATCGCTGATGCTGAGTAGGCTTGTGTGACTGGTAAGGGTTGAAAGTATATCGCTGATGTTGAGTAGGCTTGTGTGACTGGTAAGGGTTGAAAGTATATCGCTGATGTTGAGTAGGCTTGTGTGACTGGTAAGGGTTGAAAGTATATCGCTGATGTTGAGTAGGCTTGTGTGACTGGTAAGGGTTGAAAGTATATCGCTGATGCTGAGTAGGCTTGTGTGACTGGTAAGGGTTGAAAGTATATCGCTGATGTTGAGTAGGCTTGTGTGACTGGTAAGGGTTGAAAGTATATCGCTGATGCTGAGTAGGCTTGTGTGACTGGTAAGGGTTGAAAGTATATCGCTGATGCTGAGTAGGCTTGTGTGACTGGTAAGGGTTGAAAGTATATCGCTGATGCTGAGTAGGCTTGTGTGACTGGTAAGGGTTGAAAGTATATCGCTGATGTTGAGTAGGCTTGTGTGACTGGTAAGGGTTGAAAGTATATCGCTGATGCTGAGTAGGCTTGTGTGACTGGTAAGGGTTGAAAGTATATCGCTGATGTTGAGTAGGCTTGTGTGACTGGTAAGGGTTGAAAGTATATCGCTGATGCTGAGTAGGCTTGTGTGACTGGTAAGGGTTGAAAGTATATCGCTGATGCTGAGTAGGCTTGTGTGACTGGTAAGGGTTGAAAGTATATCGCTGATGCTGAGTAGGCTTGTGTGACTGGTAAGGGTTGAAAGTATATCGCTGATGCTGAGTAGGCTTGTGTGACTGGTAAGGGTTGAAAGTATATCGCTGATGCTGAGTAGGCTTGTGTGACTGGTAAGGGTTGAAAGTATATCGCTGATGCTGAGTAGGCTTGTGTGACTGGTAAAGGTTGAAAGTATATCGCTGATGTTGAGTAGGCTTGTGTGACTGGTAAGGGTTGAAAGTATATCGCTGATGCTGAGTAGGCTTGTGTGACTGGTAAAGGTTGAAAGTATATCGCTGATGTTGAGTAGGCTTGTGTGACTGGTAAGGGTTGAAAGTATATCGCTGATGCTGAGTAGGCTTGTGTGACTGGTAAGGAAAGGAGACGTAAGAGATTTTAGATAACTCATAGCGAGACACCCAGAGATCTGGCAAAGTAAATGTCTTTGTCTGGGAAAACAGTGCACGAACAGTGGCGGGGATGTAGCTCAGTCGGTTGCGCGCTGGATTTGTATCCAGTTGGCCGCTGTCAGCGTGAGTTCGTCCCCACGTTCGGCGAGAGATTTATTTCTCAGAGTCAACTTTGTGTGCAGACTCTCCTCGGTGTCCGAACACCCCCCGTGTGGACACGCAAGCACAAGACCAAGTGCGCACGAAAAAGTTCCTGTTATCTGTGTCAGAGTTCGGTGGGTTATAGAAACACGAAAATACCCAGCATGCTTCCTCCGAAAGCGGCGTATGGCTGCCTAAATGGCGGGGTAAAAACGGTCATACACGTAAAAGCCGTGGGAGTTTCAGCTCATGAACGAACAAACAAACAAACAAAGCGCATGAACAGTGCATAAAGGCGAACGACAACCTATACTACTTCTCTTTCTTTCGGAAAATCAAAATGCACCAACAGTACAAAGTTGCAGAACGACAACACTAAACCTCATCACCCTCTCATTGAAACTGTCCGGGAAAAAACTAAACATTTCAGGCAGAAGAAAAAAAGACGAACGACAACTCAGTATTTCTCTTTCCCTAGAAAAAGTCAAACAGCGCCAACAGCATAAAGTACCGAAACGACAGCACTAAATCTCATGGCCTTCTCATGGCCATTGTCTGGGAGAAATGGCTTTAACAACACAGAAAGACGAACGACTACTCAGCAAGAATTTCTCCTTAACTTCGCAAATCCAAAACAAAAACAGCATCCAAGACTACATTCACAATAATAAACCTTCTTACTCCTACATTGACTTTGCCTGATCTCTAATTGTGTATCGCAATCAATTATTAATCTTCAACGCCCTCTTCCTTCCATCCAGCCCCCACCCCCATCCACCCCTTCCCTAAAAAAACACGCTATCCGACAATAGTAGCTAGTATACTGTCAGACCAAACTTTCTAAGAGAACGTTCACTTAAAAACTTTCTTATTTCCTCATAGACTTCGCCTGTTTCTCGCTATCAATTATTAATGAGAATCGACAACGACTCAACAAACCAAGAAGTTTCTTTTTGACCCTCTGTTCCAAAGTGGAATCTAAAACCCTCCTCACTCCTTCGTTGACTTCGTCTTATCTCCGAGTGTCTCGTTATCAATTATTAATCTCTAACATCACCTTTTCCTTGGCACAAAAACAACAATAAAAAACCATCTTACTCTGCACCAACAGTGCACTGTCAACTCAAACTTTCAAAGACTAATACATTCACTAAAACCCAATCTTACTTATTCGTTGACTTCGTCTTATCTCCGAGTGTCACGTTATCATCAATTATTAATCTCTTATTACACCCCCTTTCCTGGCCAGCAAACAGGAAGCCATGCTCGGCACCAGCCATATAATGTCAACTCAAACTCTCTGTGGCTGTGTGTTGAGAAACACAACTGGCAACATATCGACAAATCTCCAGGCCATTTCCCACGACATTGTTGCAAGTAAATCACAATCTACAACACACGATAGGACGCTAGGGCCTCGTTGTTTGAAAACTATGAGACAACCATAACAACCAACGAGTAAGTCGTAGTGGCGGCGGCACAGAACTATGCTTTCAGCGACTGGGAAGGGAAGAGCAGAGGGGATAGGGCGAGTGGGCTGACCATGGGATAGAATGGTTTTCTGAGGGTGGGAGAAACTGTGCTTTAATTTATCTTAGCCATAAAACCGAGCAGGGCCCTTCAAATGACGTAGAGGGGAAAGAAACACATGTTTCGAGTTAAACCAGGAATTCTGATAAAAACAACATGGAGAGTGGACAGGAAATTGAAATATCGTACACGGGTACGAGTTAAAAATAAAAACAATATTTAAAAAACAACCAATAATAAAATAGCAACGGGAGTGGATAGAACAATGAGATTGTTGATCAGGAATAGGAGTTAAAAGTAAAAACATAAAAACCAAAAAGTCTGACATAAAAACCCAAGAGAGTGGATTTACAAGGGGTTGACGCACAGACGCAGTAGGATTAAAAGAGAAAACAAGAGGCGAAGCCTTCAAGGCTCACGTAAGAAATCGACAAACAGTAACACAAACTCAATCACTCCGTCACACATACACACACACACACACACACACACACACACACACACACACACACACACACACACACACACACACACACACACACACAGTAAGCATAGGTGAAACTATGCAAGAAAGCGAGACCCTGGATCTGCCAAGAAGTCTCGGCCCGCTCACAATAACAATGACCGAGACTTTCAGTAATTCCTTTGCGTGACGTCTAACCCTCTTACGTCATAATGTGACGTCTTCAAATAGTTTCTATCACACACGTCGAACACTTTTGACCGAGACTGACGTAATCCATAGACTCGGAAATGTTAAAGTTTCTACCACAGACATACACACATACATACATACGCACGCACGCACGCACGCACGCACGCACAGACAGACAAAGTTTATCATCGCATAGGCTACACTTACGTGAGCCAAAAACATATTTAGAAAGACAGTAATTCTAACAAAAATGGCAAGGAGAGTGGATGAAACGGGGGGTGTCAACGACAAGCTGAAGGTTAAGGATGGTGACAGTAACAAGAGAATACGAGACTTTAATTTCACTTTTGCTACATTTGAACATAGAAAAGTCTACTGTTTATCAAAACAGCCAGGATATGGGAGTGTAAGAAAACGCAGAAGAAAGAGAACTGCCAGACACATGTTATTAGACATGTAAAAGGGCTGGATGGAATATTAAATGAACTAAACACCTCCAGTTATTCTCTCTCATTCTTCTTTTTTACATTTAGTCAAGTTTTGGAAAAAAATGTTGACATAGACGGGGAATCGAGACGAGGGTCGTGGTGTATGTGTGTCTGTGTGTCTCTGTGTGTGTGTAGAGCGATTCAGAGAAATCAATTGGACTGATCTTCATGAAACTTCTCATGAGAGTTCCTGGGTATAATATCCCAAGACGATTTTCTCTTTATTTTCGATAAATGTCTTTGATGACGTCATATCCGGCTTTTTGTAAAAGTTGAGGCCGCACTGTCACGCCCTCATTTCTCAATCAAATTTTGGTCAAGCAGTCTTCGACGAAGTCCGGACTATGGGATTGATTTTCAGCTTGGCAGCGTAAAAACTAATTGATTAGTTTGCTCATTAAAGTTGTGATTAAAATCGAATTTTCACTAACAGGTTTTAAAATGATTGCATCGTATTCCTCAATTTCTCCTGATTTTAAAAACATATACATATGTCATGTTTACTTTTAAAATAAGCTCAGCATTACAGAAAATAGGTTTAAGTAAGTACTGCGTTCGCGCGCTACGCGGAGACGAGCGTGACCCGTCTCGGGTTTTCGATGTGGTTAGTCGAGACTATTTTATTACAGTCTCGGCGATGACTGTTTTTAGTGTTAATCTGTTACTTTGATGCCCACAGCTTGACTAAATGTGTTTATATTGCTTCACGCGACTTGTTTCTTCTTCTTCTCTCGCTCCCCCCTTCCCCCCTCTCTCGACCTTACTATCTGCATACATATTTCTCTATCTATCTGTCCATTGTACCTATCTATCTGTCTATCTACCTATCTCTCTCTCTCTCTCTCAATTCCACACACACACACACACACACACATACACACACACACACAAACACACACACACACACACACACACACACACACACACACACACACACACACACAGTGCTCTCTGTTTTTCCCTCTCTCTCTCTCTCTCTCCACCTCTAATCTCACTTCTCATATTTTTGACGCGATTTTAGTATGTTGTTGGTTTAGTTTGAACCAAATAAAACAAGTCGCGTAAGGCGAAAATACAATATTTAGTCAAGTAGCTGTCGAACTCACAGAATGAAACTGAACGCAACGCAACGCAGCAAGACCGTATACTCGTAGCATCGTCACTCCACAACCCGTGGCAAAGGCAGTGCCCGTGGAATTGACAAGAAGAGCGGGGTATTCGTTGCGCTGAGAAGGATAGCACGCTTTTCTGTACCTCTCTTCGTTTTAACTTTCTGAGCGTGTTTTTAATCCAAACATATCATATCTATATATTTTTGGAATCAGGAACCGACAAGGAATAAGATGAAAGTGTTTTTAAATTGATTTCGAAAAAAAAAATTGATAATAATTTGTATATATTTAATTTTCAGAGCTTGTTTTTAATCCGAATATAACATATTTATATGTTTTTGGAATCAGCAAATGATGGAGAATAAGATAAACGTAAATTTGGATCGTTTTATAAATTTGTATTTTTTTTTACAATTTTCAGATTTTTAATGACCAAAGTCATTAATTAATTTTTAAGCCACCAAGCTGAAATGCAATACCGAACCCCGGGCTTCGTCGAAAATTACTTGACCAAAATTTCAACCAATTTGGTTGAAAAATGAGGGCGTGACAGTGCCGCCTCAACTTTCACGAAAAGCCGGATATGACGTCATCAAAGACATTTATCAAAAAAATGAAAAAAACGTTCGGGGATTTCATACCCAGGAACTCTCATGTCAAATTTCATAAAGATCGGTCAAGTAGTTTAGTCTGAATCGCTCTACACACACACACACACACACGCACGCACGCACATACACCACGACCCTCGTTTCGATTCCCCCTCGATGTTAAAATAAATTATTTAGTCAAAACTTGACTAAATATAAAAAGGGAAGACAGGCAAAATGAACCCCCCCAAAATGCCTTTCTTTCCTTTCATTTTCTCTTCCAGCCAAGAGAGAAGTTACGTCGGTAAACGTAATGATCAGAAACACGGCGACACCTGCGTCAAGCGGGGTCGATCTTCTTTTCTGTGTACAGGGAATTCTTTCTCATTTACTCTACCAATGTTTTGCTTCCTGTCATTATCTCAGTCTTATTTTCTCCGTTTCGGACTCTTCAGCCACACAAGATGTTGTAGCACATCCACAAACTGACACGGGCGCATCAAGCATCGTCTCACGAGACTACACTATGCCATTGAGGTATGAGGCTTTGCTTCCTGTCATTATTTCGGTCTTAATTTCCCTGTCTCTTGTTTTCGTTCTAACTTTCTTTCTTCTTTTCTGACGTTTTTACATTTAGTCAAGTTATGACTAAATGTTTTAACATCGAGGGGGGAATCGAGACGAGGGTCGTGGTGTATGTGCGTGTGTGTGTGTGTGTGTGTCTGTCTGTGTGTGTGTGTAGAGCGATTCAGACTAAACTACTGGACCGATCTTTATGAAATTTGACATGAGAGTTCCTGGGAATGATATCCCCGGATGTTTTTTTCATTTTTTTTTATAAATGTCTTTGATCACGTCATATCCGGCTTTTCGTGAAAGTTGAGGCGGCACTGTCACGCCCTCATTTTTCAACCAAATTGGTTGAAATTTTCGTCAAGTACTCTTCAACGAAGCCCGGGGTTCGGTATTGCATTTCAGCTTGGTGGCTTAAAAATTAATTAATGACTTTGGTCATTAAAAATCTGAAAATTGTAAAAAAAAATAAAAATTTATAAAACGATCCAAATTTACGTTTATCTTATTTTCCATCATTTGCTGATTCCAAAAACATATAAATATGTTATATTCGGATTAAAAACAAGCTCTGAAAATTAAATATATAAAAATTATTATCAAATTTTTTTTTCGAAATCAATTTAAAAACACTTTCATCTTATTCCTTGTCGGTTCCTGATTCCAAAAATATATAGATATGATATGTTTGGATTAAAAACACGCTCAGAAAGTTAAAACAAAGAGAGGTACAGAAAAGCGTGCTATCCTTCTTGTCAATTCCACGTGCACTGCCTTTGCCACGGGCGGTGGAGTGACGATGCTACGAGTATACGGTCTTGCTGCGTTGCGTTGCGTTCAGTTTCATTCTGTGAGTTCGACAGCTACTTGACTAAATATTGTATTTTCGCCTTACGCGACTTGTTTTCTTTGCTTAAACCTCTATCCTTCGGTTACAAAGTTCAGTTTCAGTTACAGTTTTTCTCTCTCTCTCTCTTTGCTTCCTCTATCTCTCTCTCTCTCTCTCTCTCTCTCAGTCTCAGTTTCTTTCTCTCTCTCTCTCTCTCTCTCTCTCTCTCTCTCTCTCTCTCTCTCTCTCTCTCTCTCTCTCTCTCTCTCTCTCTCTCTCTCTCTCTCTCTCTCTTTTGGGTCATGTTACTTTTTGTTGTAATTAGAAAAGGAGGAACCGCACAATAGTTTTATTTGTTTTTTTGATTCTCCTTCTCTGCTTTTTCGCCAGAACCCTCTCCCTCACCTCTACTCATTCGCCTCTTTTTCCTCCTTTTCCCCCTTTGTTCTTTCTGTAATGAATTCCTTTCTCTATAGGTCGGCAGTACATCAAGTGTATGTTTCTTACAGATCCACCATGAGCGTAACATTGATTTGACGGTAGCAAGGCTTGAAATCTTACACAACAAACCATTAAAAAAAATAAAAAATAATAAAAAATTACGAGAAGAGCAAACTGTTCCAGCCATTCTGGCAGTCTTCTGAAGAAAAAAAAGATCGACAAAGGTTAAAGACCTAAAGACAAATGTCGATCGTGTTAATAGCAGCTTTGACTCATAACAAAAAGGTCAAAAACTTAAAATCAATCGAATAAGTTCAATCAACAAATTGCAATTCTGTTTCAGGAGGCTTATTTTCTTTTCTTTCGCAACTTTGGATAAGTTCGGTTGAAACATATCTCCAATTAAGAAAAAAAGGATGAAAATACCATAAAGGAGCCAGGGTTTTTTTCTTCACGAGAATGAATCTTCCGCGGAGACAGCCATCACAATTCATGATACCACTGACACTCTTTTTGACAACATCATTATCATCATATTCTGGCTTTGAGTCAAGAAAGAAAAGGTCAAAGCTGAATTGAACAGCTAATATTCTGCAAATATAATAATGGATCCTACTTCAGAGTGGACATTCCTGAATCACATTTCACTTGGAGATAATTGCAAACAAACGGAAAAAATAAACTAAATGGAAAACACACAAGAAATGTATGAATTAAGAAAAGAAGGCGAAGATGGAATTGAACGACGAATATTCCTCCAAATAATATATGGATCCTCCGGGTCGTGTTTCCTCGACCACACATCAATTGTAGATAAATAAAATATGTCAAATATTCGCGAAGAAAAGAAGACAACATAAAAAGACAACAACAACAACAATACACAGAAGATTCACATATTAAGAAAGAAAACTAAGTCTGAATTTAACGGCTAATATTTTAAGAAGAAGAACAAGAACAAGAACAAGAACAAGAAGAACAAGAACAAGAACAAGAACAAGAACAAGAAGCACAAGGACAAGAACAAGAACAAGAATATGTTTAGAATATATGTATTATCGGGATCGTAATATGGAGCGGAACTTCCTCGCTATCGCTAATAATGAACTACAACCAGTGAACTAACAAGGCATTATACGGCATGCATTGTGAATGACATGCCATTAAAGCTGTGGTCTATTTATGACTTTCCGGGGCTACGAGGTTGAAAAATAGGGATACAATCATGTACAGAATTCTGTACAGCAAACACTACCCGAAACCCCACCTATACGGCGTGTATGACCTTGAGAGCTTCAGTCAACGCTTGAATTTTGCAGGGATAACATCCGGTTTGCTCTCTCAAGACTGATCATATTATTATCTTCAAGAGAGATCAAGGGGAAAAAATAAACGCCCTGGCGAAGATTCGAACTCTCGACCTCGAGACTTCGTGTCTCATGTCCTAACCACTAGGCTACTGCGCCAATCGAGAAAAAGAAGGAAAAACATTGATATGAATTCATGTTATGTTATTCTTGAAGCAGCATGATTTATATCTCTATCCGCCCATTGTTCAGAAGTGAATACATGTATAAATATTTCTTAGTTGTCTGTTTTCAACTGCACAGAGTTTTAGAGAGATTCAATTACTGTTCTTGTCATTTTTCTTGCATGTTGTAAATAGAGATATCGCAGCTATTTGCATGGCGCGAATGTCGTGTAGCATGACGGTGTAAACATGTACTGCGATTCCGTGAAACATGTTTGCAAATAAAGGCAAATTTTGAAAGCAATTTTTACAATTTTGCAACGCATGAATGGTAATTCAAGCGTAGAATGATATAAAATTATCATTTTTTTTATCTTTGAAAACACTAGTGAAGTGGCCTAGCGGTTAAGACATCGGCCCCGACATTTTGAGGCCCCGAGGCCTTGAGTTCGAATCCCTGCCAAGTCGTTTATTTTTTCTGCTCGATCCTTCTCGACAAATATGCTCAGCTCTGAGAGAGCAAACCGGATGTTACCACTGCAAAATTCAAGCGTTGACTGAAGCTCTCAAGGTCATACACGCCGTATAGGTGGGGTTTCGGGTAGCGTTTGCTGTACAGAATTCTGTACATGATTTCATCCCTATTTTTCAACCTCGTAGCCCCGGAAAGTCATAAATAGACCACAGCTTTAAATGGGAAATCAGAATCATGTACAGGGAAAGTCAATTCAAAATCGGATGGGAGGGGGGGGGGTCATTTTTAGTTGAGTTTCAAAACTGTTCAATCGCCTAATTAGTAATAATCAATCATTAAAAAAAATCAAGTAACGTTAGTTCATCTGACGTTTGGCAAAAATATTAGTTTTTATTGGACACTAACTTTATCCGGCTAACAGAACATTAAAGTCTTTACCAAACAAAGATTGTGTATGACAAAACACAGGGGCATCTCGCTGGCAAGATTGTAACTAAAACACAAGTCTCATCTTGGAAGTGTTCTAATCTGTGACCATAGCACCTCGAGCTTAAAAGATCCGCTGTTCATCTGCGGTTGCTGTTACCCTTAAATGTTATGTCTTTATCTTTATTAGTACTGTAGTTGCTGTTGTTGCTGTTGCTGTTGTTGTTGTTGTTGTAGTTGTTGTTATTGTTGTTGTTGTTGTTGTATTTGTTTTTATTGTTGTTGTTGTTGTTGTTGTTGTTGTTGTTGTTGTTGTTGTTGTATTTGTTGTTGTTGTTGTAGTTGTTGTTATTGTTGTTGTTGCTTTTGTTGTTGATGATGCTGTTGTACACTCGGTTTAATTACATTTAGAAACGTATCATCAAGTCTCTCACGAAAATTGCAGAGAGGATTTAAGCTTATATATATGATCAAGAAGCTGTTTTTATTTAAATAAAACACACACACGTAAGTTTAGTATTTTTGTAAAGCAGGAAGTTGAAAAGTTGTCTGGAAAAAAGGATTCTTTCATAAACACAAAAAGCCTTACATTGTGAACGCGAACTGACAGAAATGATGAATTCTTTATGAACCTCGGGCAGAAACCACTTAACCCACATTTTGTTTCGCACTCAACCTTTCGGGGAAATGTCGTAAAGAGAATACACGGCTCTCCATAAATGTCAAAAGCTTTATAGCTGAATTTATCGGTGAATAATGTATTACACTATTTCAGAATATGTCTAATATTTGGAGGGAAACAAAAGTAAATCATGTTTCATGTTTCCTAGAATACTGCATTCTTTCGTTTGCTACGAGTATTCTAGTTCGCAAGGTTTGCTGCAAAAAGTGTGTCCTTGTTGTTGTTGTTGTTGTTGTTGTTGTTGTTGTTGTTGTTGTTGTTGTTGTTGTTATTGATAAGATTTTGTTCCCTGGTGATCAGCGTGTGGGCTTGGTTTCATAAGTTCAGAAATACATTATCATACGCGTATTCCTCGGAAGGCACACACGGAGAAATACTGTATGATCCGGATCCTTTTTACAGTTACAGGAATGTAGAGAGTTTGTCTGGAAGAAATACCCCCTTAAATGACTCACATTGTCAATGACAACTGTCACAAATGATAAATGTTTAATGAAACCAAGGCACAGACCTTTAGTCTGAATTAACACTTGGATCGACATTTTGTTTCGCACTCTACCTCTGGGGATTTGTTGTAGCAAGATTACACGTCTTCCGGAAGATGTTATTCAATCAATCAATGACGCTTATATCGCGCATATTCCGTGGGTACAGTTCTAGGCGCTCTGCAGTGATGCCGTGTGAGATGAAATTGTATACGGCCAGTAGATTGCAGCCATTTCGGCGCATATTTACCTTTCACGGCCTATTATTCCAAGTCACACGGGTATAGGTAGACAATTATTAACTGTGCCTAAGCAATTTTGCCAGGAAAGACCCTTTTGTCAATCGTGGGATCTTTAACGTGCACACCCAATGTAGTGTACACGGGGGGAGGTTCGGACACCGAAGAGAGTCTGCACACAAAGTTGACTCTGTGAAATAAATTTCCGCCGAACCTGGGATCGAACTCAAGCTGACAGCGGTCAACTGAATTCAAATCCAGCGCGCTACCAACTGAGCTATATCCCCGCCCCATTATTCACATTTTAAAAATGCAAACCGGCATAATAAATAGAAATACACCGATAAATTCAGCCATAACGCTTCTGATATTTATTTTTATGTATAATGCCGGTTTGCATTTTTGAAATGTGAATAACATCTTGAGAGACAGGAAATGTATATCGTGTTTCCAGAATGCTGCATTCTTCCATTTGCTCAGAATACTGGTCCTCGAGCTTTGCTTTGTTGTTGTTGTTGTTGTTGTTGTTGTTGTTGTTGTTGTTGTTGTTGTTGTTGTTGTTGTTGTTGTTGTTTTGTTGTTGTTGTTGTTGTTGTTGTTGTTGTGCTGGTGTGTGTGGGGGTGGTTGGGGTGCCGTAGTCGTCGTTGATAATGTGCGCGTACGTTGATGTTGCTGTTGCTGTTGACTTCAAGGAACTCTCTAAATTAGCGGTTTTACGCTTTCTCCTTTTCAGAATTTGATGCTAACTTTTTCCACGAAATGGTTTTTTTCTTGTCATCAAGATGCCTCTCTTTCTCTCTTTCTCTCTTTCTCTCTCTCTCTCTCTCTCTCTCTCTCTCTCTCTCTCTCTCTCTCTCTCTCTCTCTCTCTCTCTCTCTCTCTCTCTCTCTCTTTAGACTTAGGACTTAAAAAAACACTTTCCAATTATCCTTCTTTTTTTTCTTTTTTTTAACTATGCTTGTGCGTTGTAGGCTACCGCGCTCGTTAGCCCGTTTTTCCGTTAGATCTTTCGAGCAATCTATTTGTAATCTTCGGTTTCCCTTTGCATAAATCGTGACCAATTGCAATCCTCCTCGCCAAAATTTAAATGATCTTCAATTCCAGATGTTTGCTTACATCTTCTTCTTCTTCTTCTTCTGCGTTCGTGGGCTGAAACTCCCACGTACACTCGTGTGGTTTTTTTTGCACGAGTGGAATTTTACGTGTATGACCGTTTTTTACCTCGCCATTTAGGCAGCCATACGCCGTTTTCGGAGGAAGCATGCTGGGTATTTTCGTGTTTCTATAACCCACTGAACTCTGACATGGATTACAGGATCTTTTTCGAGCGCACTTGGTCTTGTGCTTGCGTGTACACACGGGGGTGTTCGGACACCGAGGAGAGTCTGCACACAAAGTTGACTCAGAAATAAATCTCTCGCCGAACTGCTTACATCTGAACTCGTTTATGTTTTCGTTGTAACGTCTTAGTCTATGTGATATTGCAAACACAGCACATGCCTAAGAACAACAAGAAAAAAAAAAGAGAAAAAAAAAGATGGGATGGGGAAACATTAGCAAGACATCAATCTAACGTCTTTTTGCAGTAGGCGGTTAATTGTTGTTTTCCTTGCTTTCCTGAGATTATTTTTTTCTGTCGTCTATTCTCAGTATCTGACACACCCTGCTCAGGTCAAGCTGGTCTCTGTCCATCTCTACAGGATAGGAAGGAATATAGACAGGAATATAGGCTTAAATGTACTTTCCTTCCCGTGTAAGCCACCATTTAAGCCACCATTTAAGCCACCACAGATCTTCTCAGACGTTTTTATGGGATAAGAACATTATTCCGCACTCATACAGCCGCGTCCACTTACTGAGGTCGTTGTAATCGCTGAAGGTTGTCTCTCCTGCCATGAAAATAATTCGTCTTTTTACCAGAATTCGTGAAGCAAGTGACGTCATGGTTGAACGTCTTCCCAGCTCAGAAATAAAGCTTATTATGTGCCCTTTAGCCAAAACGGATTAGGAATCGAGCTCGAGGGTCTAAAGAGGAGTTCTTCTTTTTTTTTCCTTCTTCTTCTTCTTCTTCTTCTTCTTCTTCTTCTTCTTCTTCTTCTTCTTCTTCTTCTTCTTCTTCTTCTTCTTCTTCTTCTTCTTCTTCAGAGTTTGAGAGAAGAAGGGTGCATTGCTAATGAGTTTTCTCCGATCAGTGTTTGCATCCATTCATTACCTTATCTAGTACGAGAGGAGACGTTGTTGTGATAGTTAAGAGAAGACCCTCTTGGCGAAGGAAAAAAATCATGCAGCCATATGATACAGGAATAGAGAATGAAAGATTGTCTGATTTTTCGTTTGCTTGTTTGCAAGGTAATGTGGCTGCTTTTTTTATGTCGGTGTGGGTTTTTTTTGTTTTTGTTTTTTTTGTTGATTGTTTAACATTTTTGAAATATCATTGTTCATTTGCTAAGTCTCATCGATGAAACACACAGAATAGTATCATTGTTCATTTGTTAAGTCTCATCGGTGAAGCCCACATTAGAATGGTCAAAAACGAAGCTAATACGTGCCCGCTTGCCCAAACGGATAAGATATCGAGCTAAAAGGATATATATAAAAAATATTTTAAAAAAAGGTGCATCGCAAGACACTTTTCTCCGTTCAGAGTCAGCATCCTTCGATGGCTGCGTCTGGTTCGAGAGGAGACGTTGCTGTAATGGCCAAGAGGAGACCCTCGTACAAAAGCAAAAGGTTAATTCATCCTGCCATACAGGATTCGAGAATCAAAGAGTATTTCGCTTTCTCTGTAACTCCTTTGGTTAGTTGGCAGGCTGCTTTTCTAATGTTTTTGTAAACAATATAAATATTGTTGCGTTTTCATTATTCTTTGTGTTAACATGTTCAATACCAAACTTAAAGTGTTTTGTGTCTTTCCGCCGATCATATAGTAGACAATTAAGCGCAGGTATTTTAAAAAAAATGATAAAGGTGTTCCTTCCGCTGCGGTCATGCATATCCAGAACGCTCATAATCAGATCATTCTACAACCGCTGTCGATCAATAAGACCTGCTAGGATTTTGAACATCTCACGCTGTGCTAGTAGGATATCAAACTTTACGGATAATAATAATAATAATAATAATAATGATTATTTATACGCGCACACCTTCCCAAAGGGAAGCTCGTGGCGTTTACAAAGGCGCTTCATGCATACACTCGTACATAACAATCTCACAACCTTACACTCCACACAATCAACCGTACAAAAAAAACAAAAAACAAAAAAACAAAAAAAACTCTAAAAGAATATTATACATCGGTGCCAAACATTTTGTACAAGGTGAAGTAACTGCTTCTCACTGATCAGCAGAAAAGGCGGATCGGAAAAGGTGGGTCTTGAGGATTGATTCCATGAAGCCCGCCAAAGGGTCGAACCATCAATCAGATGATTAACAACAAAGAAAGAACAAGAGGCGAAGCCTTCAAGGCTCCCGTAAGAAATCGACAAACAGTAACACAAACTCAATCACTCCGTCACACATACACGCACACAGTAAGCATAGACACAGTGCAAGAGTGGAAGACGCTAGATCTAGATCTGACTGACAGCAGAAGTACTATTCAGGGAAGGATGGAACAGGAACACTGAGACCAAGGTCACCATGAGAGCTCCGGGCATGAAGGGCCACAAGAGCAAGGACATTTTATAATTTTGGATGATTAATGAGATGAGGATGATTATAATGATGATGCTATGGAT
>NC_090256.1:5359282-5561782 GCF_037325665.1 Littorina saxatilis | reverse complement strand
AAAATCTGAAAATTGTAAAAAAAAATATGCTTTTTATAAAACGATCCAAATTTACGTTTATCTTATTCTCCATCATTTGCTGATTCCAAAAACATATAAATATGTTATATTCGGATTAAAAACAAGATCTGAAAATTAAATATATAAAAATTATTATCAAAATTAAATTTTCGAAATCAATTTAAAAACACTTTCATCTTATTCCTTGTCGGTTCCTGATTCCAAAAACATATAGATATGATATGTTTGGATTAAAAACACGCTCAGAAAGTTAAAACGAAGAGAGGTACAGAAAAGCGTGCTATCCTTCCCAGCGCAACTACTACCCCGCTCTTCTTGTCAATTTCACTGCCTATGCCGTGAGCGGTGGACTGACGATGCTACGAGTATACGGTCTTGCTGCGTTGCATTGCGTTCAGTTTCATTCTGTGAGTTCGACAGCTACTTGACTAAATGTTGTATTTTCGCCTTACGCGACTTGTTCTTCTTTTTCTGCGCCCTCTTCTTTATTTTGGTAGCGCCAAAACTTGTTTGTATCCGGCAGCAAAAAAGGAAACGCATTGGAATTAAAATAAACTTCGATCTGCTGTTGGCAAGTCCACTTATTCACGAGTACGAGTAGGGTAGCTGTCTGGAAGTGGGAATGTAGTGATAGGAAACACCGCCGGCAAAAAGTATACATTTACCACTTAAGTGAGTTAAGTAAGGGTTTGGGGTTCAATGGCACTAGAGAAGGGCAAGGCTGAAGGTTGAGAGAGACCTAGCTGCACTCTCTGCATGCAATAGTTAGAAGCACGCTAAAAGCTTAAAGAGATTTGCCTGAAGATGGTTCACAGAGAAAGTCTACATTTGGCATTTAGGCGAGTTAGGTAAAAGTTTGGGATAAAAGGGTTTAACAGCATTAAGAAAAAGAGCAGCACTGAAGGTTAACCGGGATGTGCATTTTCTGTACGGGGTGATAAGAGCTACACTGAAGGTTAACCGGGATGTGCATTTTCTGTACGGGGTGATAAGAGCTACACTGAAGGTTAACCGGGATGTGCATTTTCTGTACGGGGTGATAAGAGCTACACTGAAGGAAGAGGGTATCCAGCACTGAAAGTCCAAAAGAGATCTGTACTTTATCTCTGCAGGATGCGCGCTGAAGACCCAAGATGTGCTTGTAGATATATTTACTATATTTCTACTAAAGTGACTTTGGTACGAGTTTGCGACAAAATAGGGTTTAATAGCTTTGGCGGTTCTGACCAAAATAGATTGGGGGTGGGGGGGTGCGCAATGTGGTTATGACATTAACATTTATATTTCAAATGTAGTTTCATTTGTTAGCCTGTGATCGGCCGGTTGCTTGCAACATGCGGTTAAAATGAGTAAGGGGTATGCCAAGAATGACTATTTCGGCCACTATTTTGGATGTTTTGCCAAAATTATATGTTTTGATTACACAGTGTGATCAGGACATTTATAATTCTGTCCGCCATTTTGCATTCTCTGCCGAAAATCGCGACGTGCGCTTGGTGTTTCCTTCCTAACTTTTTTTGTCATGCAGTCTCCACCAAATGTTGCACACACAATTGTGGTATTAGTACCTTTGGTGTGTTCTATCAGAACTTAGCTGTCAGTCACTGTTTTGGGGATGTTGGGGATTCAGCAGCTAAAAATGTGTCCTAAAATACCAAATATTTGGTGCCTCAGAAATCAGTCACGGTGTGAGGTAGGAAGTATTCGGTCTAAAACACTACAGGATTAACATTTAAAAGTATAATGACCAAGTGTGAACTTTAACTCACATACAGTTTAGCTTAAACGGGTCAAACAGTGTGATGTTGTTTTCCGACCTGATTTGTTAAATCATTTTCATATTAATATTTTTTTCATAAATTTAATCCATAATGAAGGCTAACGAATTCAATGTCTGAACAAATTGATGTTTTCTGATGATGTTTTCCAAATTTGACATGAATCTATTGGTATTTACTTGGAAAAGAATGTAAGTGAAAAGGACGCGTGTCACTAGCTAACAATGCCACCGCTTTGGAGAAGAGCAACGCTGACGGTTCTTGGAGTACAACAACTTTTCTCTGTAACGGTTTGAAATACCCCGAAGGCTAAACGAAATCTATCTGAGGAAGATATACAATTGACATTTAAAGGAGATTGGGATAAAGGACGTTTAGAGGCTTTGCAGAAGAGCATCCTTCAAGGTTAAGTGGGAGCACCACTTTCTCTTTCTTTCTTTTCTTTATTTGGTGTTTAACGTCGTTTTCAACCACGAAGGTTATATCGCGACGGGGAAAGGGGGGGAGATGGGATAGAGCCACTTGTTAATTGTTTCTTGTTCACAAAAGCACTAATCAAAAATTTGCTCCAGGGGCTTGCAACGTAGTACAACCTTACTGGGAGAATGCAAGTTTCCAGTACAAAGGACTTAACATTTCTTACATACTGCTTGACTAAAATCTTTACAAACATTGACTATATTCTATACAAGAAACACTTAACAAGGGTAAAAGGAGAAACAGAATCCGTTAGTCGCCTCTTACGACATGCTGGGGAGCATCGGGTAAATTCTTCCCCCTAACCCGCGGGGGGTCCACTTTCTCAACGATATAGGAGCCACGCCAAGGACAGCGAGCATCTACCACTAGCGAACTGCCATGCTGAAGGTAAAGATACATCTGCACTTTATGTTTGCGAAGGTAGGAGCCATTCTGAACGCTAAGAGAGAACTGTCAAAAGAGAGTATACATTTGTTAATGAGAACAAGAACAACAGAACAATAATTTAATCCGCCATATAGCATAACAGCCATTTGGTATTTGTCCTTGTGTGGAAACAATCATACATCCAAACGATGTTTAGAATCTACGATACAATCAAGTAATAAAATAATGGCCAATGAGACAAAGAGAGTTCAACAGCACTAGGGGACCGCGACGCTGAATGAGAAGAGTGATTTGCACTGTCTGCCTGTAATGGTAGGGGTCAAGCTGGCCAATAAGGTAAATCATACAGTTGTCACTTCAGCGATTTTGATGACCGGGTTAAAAAAACATACCGAGAACGTCTGCGTTATCTCAAGGTTAAAGAGAATATGTACATCTTATGGTTTCCTGGAACATCGGAGAGTTAAGAAAATGGCTTAGAGCTGCCTGCATGCATCTGACGTTAAAAAATACCGGAATACAGAATGGAATTTTCGTCTGCCACAAGCAGAGAACAATAATACAGAACATGAACCGGATTGTTTGCGACATCAAAAATGTGGTACTACAACGTGCGGCATGCTATGCATCATTTAGCGACGGGAGACGTGCATGTAAAACAGTTCAACATCATTTTACAGCTTTGAATGAATGTGTTTCATTACGTTTTTGCTGAATTTAACGTGATACCGTCTGGACATAAAATTCGGTCGTTTCTGTAAGTATTAGTACTCTTGTGCCAAAAAATGTTGAAAAATAATTCTTTATGATCTGAGAAACAAAGAGGCGATAGCGCTCTGACTATCTGCGACATGTGTAACAAGAGTAATTGAAAGTTATGCGGAATCAATCTCCTGGCACTGAGAGAATAACAAGCATAAATTGAAATGAACAAGCGACTTTAATCCTCAAAGACTTTTTTGTATAGTTTACAACAACACATTACAAAAAAAGTTCGTCTTAGCGCTCGCGCACGTATAAAACGGCATTAAATCCTAACTTCGAAGAGCTGAAAAACAAAATACAACAGATCAAATGTGACCCTCCACCACGAAATGAGTCGCATGTCACCTCGCGCGGTTCTGCGCTAGGCTTAATATAAGTCCGGGGAGTGTCTGGTAACAGTGTGAGGGTCACCTTAGTCACAGGCTAATAACTCAAAAGTGTTCGCTCTTTTCTAAAACGGTTTTCACCACTGGATAGAGCATAAAAAACTCTTTAGGAAAAATTAATGTAAAAATATGAAAATCATGCAAAGGTGACATGCGACTCATCCCGCGGTGGAGGGTCACAAATACAATGTAAAGCACACACAAAGTATTCCCTTTGCTTGTTCCTACACGTACCGAATTACTTTTTTTTCGGATCACGAAAACGTTAATTTGATCACATATGTATGCCTCCAGATATTCGTATTCTTATTTCTAAACTCTTTTGAATAAGAAAGAGAAACCAACATACTTATACGTTCAGAAAAAGTCGGGACATAAATACAAATTAATTAAAACATTTTCAAAAATATTAAACAATGAAATAAGAGCAACAAGTCCGAAATCGGATGGAACGAACACGTACTACATGACCGAACGCACAACAGGAACAGACTGGAAAGACTGTAGTAAAATGTGCATAAACTTACAAGTATTCTTTATCAAATATTACGGAATTACATATCAGCTTTTGTAACTTACGTTTTAGCAAAAACAGTTTTTAAACTACGGCAACCAAGCACTTGCAAATGATAATTAAATGATTGGTTAAAAGTAGAAAACGGAAGCGCGACACTATGTGAAATAAGGACAGAAAATGAAGAAAAACCTCTATTACCTGAATAGAACCAGACACGAAGAAGGTCGTGAAGTACAAAAGCAAACACACTAAACACAAGAAAAGCCGCTATAAGCAGCAAAGTAGTCACAAATCAGTCGATATACACGTTTTTCTTCCTCACCGCCACTGCAAGCCAAGTCAAAGCCGCTAATAGCCTGCTCCGCGAAACGATCATCAAGTTCCCGACCCGGCCCGGGCCAACAGCCGATCGAACCTCATCAATTCTTAAACCCAATCACCAAGATCAACTGTCCAGCCCTCCCAAAACACTTGGGGTCGGCCCGCACAATTAGCCGACCGACACTTCAACGACATGTGCAGCAGCTAACGACACGAACGCAGGAAGCTGGTACTAACTACGAAGTTCCCGACCTCAGACGAAGTCGTATGTAGACCACGTGCGCTGTAGACCAAGTCGGTGTAGTTTCTTTCCTTCTGTCATTCCCGCTCTCTCTCTCTGCGTTCGCTCTTTCGCGTGGTTTCTTCTGTTGTGGACTTGTGTTGGCGGCATGCGGCTGTACGGCTCTTCGACTGTGAGACGCATCGCTGAGAAACTGATCGAAGCCCGGAGGAAGGAAGGAAGGAAGGAAGGAATAGTGGGTTGGGGTAGGTTCCCGAGAGTGTGAAAATATGTTGTTTACATGTTTGGGGTGGGTGGGGCAAACGTCTGGAGGAGGGTGGGGATGCGAGCCGGTTGGGTGGACGATTTTCTCTCTCTCTCTCTCTCTCTCTCTCTCTCTCTCTCTCTCTCTCTCTCTCTCTCTCTCTCTCTCTCTCTCTCTCTCTCTCTCTCTCTCTCTTTCTCTCTGACTGGGGATAACGGGCAATTAATGACAGCACAAAAATGCACAGCACTTCTACCTCTAAAGGGAACGAACAGACAGATAATGATGAAAAAGTAAAGACTGAAAATGGGCGTTGCTGGCTCAGTCTCACAAGGCGACAGCAGCAAACGACGTTTGTTTGTTTGTTTGTTTTCTTTGTTTGTTTGCTTAACGCCCAGCCGACCACGAAGGGCCATATCAGGGCCGGGTGCTGCTATGACATATAACGTGCGCCACACACAAGACAGAAGTCGCAGCACAGGCTTCATGTCTCACCCAGTCACATTATTCTGACACCGGACCAACCAGTCAGCAAACGACGTAAAAAAGACAAGAGGAATAATGAAGCATAAAGAACATGCAGAAAGACCACTTGCAATACTTAAAACTTAAATTAAAGAGTTATCACAAGTCAAGAACAAGACTTTTTGGTCACATGTTTGACCATATTTCTTCTGTTCTCCTCATCGCATTGTACCTTATTTCTTCAAAGATTTCATCCGACAAACTGAAAGCTGGTAGTAATTATGATACAATCAGGTGCTTACTTCAATTATGAACTGGTTTCGCACGGAACCCGTACGAGCGAGATTTATGGGTACACTTATTTCACGGAATACTGTGAAGAGTACCCTTGCATCTTCCAAGAGAGACGTATGCATTAAGTATTGTACGGAATAATCAGAAAAGACACTTACTCGTATGTCAACCTCCCAAATCAATTCAGCAGAAAATTGTTCTTTTTGCACATGAAGCAGCCAAGCCGCTGACTTGGTGTATATGTCCAGGTGACAAGATGCTCTTACCACACGGAAAGGCGTGCACAGATCTATGATTGGTGACAAGATGCTCTTACCACACGGAAAGGCGTGCACAGATCTATGATTGGTGACAAGATGCTCTTACCACACGGAAAGGCGTGCACAGATCTATGATTGGTGACAAGATGCTCTTACCACACGGAAAGGCATGCACAGATCTATGATTGGTGACAAGATGCTCTTACCACACGGAAAGGCGTGCACAGATCTATGATTGGTGACAAGATGGTTTACATGAGCAAGAGTGTACCTTTAAACAAAACCAAAGCACTAAATCAGCTTAGGAAAATATCACAATTCCGCTTCAGCGCTTGCAAATCATTATTTTCCCTCTATATCTTCTGCCCCGCAGTTATTTTACACGAGAACGAGCATATCTTTAAACAAAACCCAAAAGCACTGAATTATCTGAAAAGACACGATTGCACTTCAGCGCACGTGGAAAACATTCTTTACCTTTAATGATTCCTGTCCTACCATCAAAATGTTCAGCTTTGTTTTCACTTCGAGCTGCTGAACTTGAAACCCCCAAGCGTGTAAGATGGAATACATCCATTACTCACTCTGGCATCCCCGGGATGAGTAAATCTAAGGAATATTGGATCACTCCCTCAAATTCTTTGACATTGTGCGTATTCCATTGCTGGAGAGAACCCCGACCCTGCTCCCAGCGTCTACCCATACATCTCTCTTGGGAGTCGTTTTTATTCCAGACGGTCCCCTATGATCCTGGTTTATAAATCTCCATATAGGTGTCTCTCTGAGCGAAATATAACAAGGGGGTTGAGGCAAACCCAGGAACCAGGGTCAGACTCTCCAGACAACCGTAAGATGGGAGAAAAATCAGTTTGCGTTCAAGTTTGGACTGAGTGGGTTTCGGAGGACAAGGCGTTTTTGGCGCATAGTCATAACAAATGTATATGTGTGGAGGACAACCTTGTTTAAAAGATTGAATACTTCATAAAAACATTTTGTGTTTAAATATGGACAATATTGATTAAACAAATGTAAGCCTAATATGAATGAAAAACAAGTCGCGTAAAGCGAAATTACAACATTTAGTCAATCTGTCGAACCCACAGAATAAAACTGAACGCACTGCATTTTTTTCACCAAGACAAAACAGCTTCGTCAATCCCTGTGGCAAGGAAGTCGCTCACTTATCCCGTGCAACAAGAAGCTTAGCTCGAAGTGAAACTGACATGCAAGAATAGCAACATAGCGTATTGCGGTAAGCAGGAAAGCTCCCTTTTCTGTATTCTTTTTAACTTTCTGAGCTTGTTTTGATTACAACATATATCTATATGTTTTGGGAATCAGGAAATGATAAAGAATAAAATGAAATCATTTTTGGATTGATTTATTGAATTATAATCGTAGTACTAATTAACCTATGTTTGTTAATTGTGATCACATGTACATTTTTAAGAGTAAACATGATATATGTATATAATTTTAGACTCATAATTTGATGAAGAACACGATGCAATCAATTTTAAATCTGTTTGCAAAAAATCCATTTTAATGACAACTTTAATTAGCAAACTTATTCATTAATTGTTAAGCCTCCAAGCTGAAATGCAATACCAAAGTCCGGGCTTTTGTCGAAGATTACTTGACCAAAATTTAAACCAATTTGGGGGCGGGGATGTAGCTCAGTCGGTAGCGCGCTGGATTTGTATCCAGTTGGCCGCTGTCAGCGTGAGTTCGTCCCCACGTTCGGCGAGAGATTTATTTCTCAGAGTCAACTTTGTGTGCAGAATCTCCTCGGCGTCCGAACACCCCCGTGTGTACACGCAAGCACAAGACCAAGTGCACACGAAAAAGATCCTGTAATCCATGTCAGAGTTCGGTGGGTTATAGAAACACGAAAATACCCAGCATGCTTCCTCCGAAAACGGCGTATGGCTGCCTAAATGGCGGGTTAAAAAACAGTTATACACGTAAAATTCCACTCGTGCAAAAAACACGAGTGTACGTGGGAGTTTCAGCCCACGAACGCAGAAGAAGAAGAAGAAACCAATTTGGTGGAAAATGAGAGCGTGACAGTGTCGCCTCAACTTTCACAAAAAGACGGATATAACGTCATCAGACATTTATCCAAAAAAATGAAACAATTGTTTAGAAATATCATACTCAGGAACTCTCATGAAAAGTTTCATGAAGATCGGTCCAGTAGTTTCTCTGAATCGCTCTACACACACACACTCACGCACGCACACACAGACACACACGCAGACACCAGACACACACACACACACACACACACACACACACACACCTACACACATACACACATACACACATACATACACCACACCCTCATCTCGATTCCCAGTCAACGTTAAAACATTTAGTCATAACTTGACTAAATGTAAAAATGGCTTGCTCTTCTGCGTAGGAGTTCGAATTAGTTCTTCGTCATATTTTATTCAGCGCTGGCAGGATATGCATACGTATAGCATTCGAAACCCCTTGGATTTTCGGAACTCAAATCTGTAATCTAAGAAATTCGAACTAAACTCCCAAAAATATATATTGCACCCATTTTCGCATCCCAAATAAGACACTCATTCCCGTGTTATCTTATACAAACTTTCTATGCCATCAAAGGTCCTCAACTTGGCTATCTGGCAATCTTTTCGGATCAAAGATTTTTTTTACAGGGGTCACGTGACCGCCGCCCAAGTAAGGGTACACCCTAAATCGACCTGACAAAAACGTATGGTACCAATTTACAAATCGACAAACATTCAGAATAGGTATAATTGTTTAAGCGCATAGTGCTTTTAGTTATGCGCTATAGAAATCTCCTTAATAAATAAATAAATAACTGTGTTTCATAGCTTTGGACGATCCACATTAGAAAAATTCCCCGATGATTCGTGGTCACCAATACGCAGCGAACAAAACAATTCAGGACGGTGCTGCTGCTGCCGCTCTGTTAAATATAATGTGCTTGAAATTTTGCTTGATTTTCACTGCCCGAAACAAGGTCGACTGAAAACATCGTTCTTAAGGTACAATTTCTACTCTAAACAAGAAATTCCTCCGAGGTAGGAAAAACACCCCCGTCCTTACCATTCTCACTGCCACCAACTGAGAAGGTTATTTCCCTTTGACCATTAATATGTCCCTCTATAAGTCCTTGTAGAATCTTAATCCACCAATAACTCCCTAACCGTGTGTTTGACTGGTCCCAATTTTTGTAAGGACCGTCTCAGGAATGTATAGAACCTGTTCACCAAGTTTGGTGACGATCGGTCCGTTCATTCTTGAGATCTATATGCGAACACAAACACACACACAAACAAACAAACAAACAAACACATGGACCGAATCCTATACACACCCCTATACCGGGGGTGTAATAAAAGGTGAGAGGAGGTGTTCGCACCGAAACTGCGGTCCACGTGACCTGCAATGGACATAACATTAATTATGTGCAACAAACGTGCAGACTCCAAAACAAAGTATTTAAAAACACTCAAACACGCAGTATTTCATTTGAACCTTGGTGATTTAGTTCGTTGTTTGGCTTATCCGTATAACTAGCTGTTGTTTCTGGTTTTGCTCATTGATAAAGCTAGCTGACCGGCTGGTTCGTTGTTGTTTTTCAATCAATCAATCAATCAATCAATAGGAGGCTTATATCGCGCATATTCCGTGGGCACAGTTCTAGGCGCTCTGCAATGATGCCGTGTGAGATGAAATTTTATACGGCCAGTAGATTGCAGCCATTTCGGCGCATATTTACCTTTCACGGCCTATTATTCCCAGTCACACGGGTATAGGTAGACAATTATTAACTGTGCCTAAGCAATTTTGCCAGGAAAGACCCTTTTGTCAATCGTGGGATCTTTAACGTGCACACCCCAATGTAGTGTACACGGGGGGGTGTTCGCGTCCCTTCAACCTACCTGGCTATTCGGGACAGATTCAATTTTATTTTATTTCGCAGTTTTACATGGTGGCCATTTGGGTCTATCACATTAAAGTGAGGAGGTGTAGACGTTTTTAAAAAAACGCTCATATCTTTTCACACGTGTCACGTCAAATCTTTTTAACAATCTCGGTCTTCCGTTTGACAAAAATTAAAATCTTGTCTATGGGGACTTCCCGGATGATTGGCTGGTTGTTGTGCATCGGTGATACAATTGGCTGACTGGCTGGTTGTTTGATTTGGTTCGGTGAACAAGAACTGATTGGCTGGTTGTTTGATTTGGTTCGGTGAACAAGAACTGATTGGCTGGTTGTTTGATTTGGTTCGGTGAACAAGAACTGATTGGCTGGTTGTTTGATTTGGTTCGGTGAACAAGAACTGATTGGCTGGTTGTTTGATTTGGTTCGGTGAACAAGAACTGATTGGCTGGTTGTTTGATTTGGTTCGGTGATACATTTGGCTGACTGGCTGGTTGTTTGATTTGGTTCGGTGATACATTTGGCTGATTGGCTGGTTGTTTGATTTGGTTCGGCGAAAACTTTGGGATGTTTGATTTGGTTCGGTGATACATTTGGTTGATTGGCTGGTTGTTTGATTTGGTTCGGCGAAAACTTTGGGATGTTTGATTTGGTTCGGTGATACATTTGGCCGATTGGCTGGTTGTTTGATTTGGTTCGGCGAAAACTTTGGCTGACCGTTCGATTTCGTTCGGTAATACAATTGGCTGATTGTCTGGTTGCTTTGTTCGAAACTAGCTAACGAAACTGATTGGCAAACCATGTGCAAGTAGTGCACTGACGCCAAACCCAAAATGAAAAAACTCCATTCACAAAACTGTTTAAATTTTTGTTAATATTACTTCTTACAACAAAAGCGTAAACAGACTATTTCAAGCTAGGCTGCCCTTGAATCGATACAAAACATCCCTTTTGGGAACACAATAAAACGAAAATGGCGCAAAGAAAGATATCCAGTATCGATAAACAGCGCCAGAAATAATCTGATGGCCATTTTGCGCAATAAAATGCTTTGCGGTTTCATCTTAGCGTACGCATCACATTTTGTCGCTGCATGAACTACAGAAACAGAAACTCAAAAAAATCATATACATCTTAATAAAAAAAAAGATAAGAAATACGCATTGTTGGACTGGTGATTAAGGAAGACGGAAGTGGTGGCTGCAAAAGAGGGGCCTAAAACACAGCTCGCACTCTGAGAATGAAGGTGTGTGTGTGTGTGTGTGTGTGTGTGTGTGTGTGTGTGTGTGTGTGTGTGTGTGTGTGTGTGTGTGTGTGTGTGTGTGTGTGTGTAATAATGTGTGTGTAATAATGTGTGTTTGTGTGTGCGTGTGTGTGTGTGTGTGTGTGTGTGTGTGTGTGTGTGTGTGTGTGTGTGTGTGTGTGTGTGTAATAATGTGTGTGTGTAATAATGTGTGTGTAATAATGTGTGTTTGTGTGTGCGTGTGTGTGTGTGTGTGTGTGTGTGTGTGTGTGTGTGTGCCTGCGTGTGTGTGTGTGTCTATCTGTGTGTGTGTGTGTGTGCGTCTGTGTGTGTACGTGTGTGAGTTCGCGTTATGCTTATGTCTGTCTGTCTGTTTGTTTGTTTGTCTGCCTTTATGTGTCCGTCTGGTCGCCTATCTGTCTGTTCGTGTGTTTGTCTGTCTGTGCCTTCGCGGTCATGTGCACGCGCGGGTGAATGTTAACGTTCATGGGTGCATGTTCATGAGCTCTTTCGCGCCTCTTTCAACTCTTTACATCATATTCTGTTTTACCCCAGGCCTCCACTACTCAAACCCCACATCTCTTAACTGCTAGTTTTTAAAAGCTTTTGAGTATTGCACGCAACAGCACCCGACATCTTGTTTCCTTCTTTGTCTTCGTAGTTTTGCGGTGGCATGATTATATCTACTGACTGAGAAATATAGCGAATTTATTCAACAATAAAACATGTCTGTTTCGCAACACCGCATGTCGGAGATAATTAGATAAGACATAACCAGCGCAGAAGGGAACAGAGGCAGATTTCAAACAAAAGAAAATGTGTGTGTGTGTGTGTCTGTGTGTGTCTGTGTGTGTGTGTGTGTGTGTGTGTGTGTCTGTGTCTGTGTCTGTCTGTGTCTGTGTCTGTCTGTGTCTGTGTCTGTGGGTGGGTGGGTGCATGCGTGCGTGCGTGCGTGCGTGCATGCGTGCTTGTGTCTGTCTGTCTGTCTGTGCCTGGGCGTCGGTGTGCGCGCCCGTGTGAATGTTAGCATGCATGTACATGAGTTTTTACATGCTTCCTTTCAAACATGTACATAACATTCTCACTTCGCTCGACCTCCATTAATCAAAAACCTCATCTGACACCCACTAGCTTTGAAAGGCTTTTGAGAACACCACGCAAAATTACCCAACAGCGTGTTCATTCTTTTGTCTCCGGAGTTTTGGAGTTGCATGGGTATTTTTACCTGACCGGCGTGCAGGAGTTTTATTCAACAATAACAATGTCAGTTTCGCAATACTCGTAGTTTCTCTGACAATGGCATGTCAGCGATAACAAGATAAGAAGTAACCAGCGCAGGAAGGAGTGCAAAACACGAAAAAGAAAGTGGAACAAAGTCTTCGTGATAGAAAAAGTTAGATTCCCCGGTGGTTTACTGGTCGATCATTTAGTGTCAGTTTCGATGTTTGCCTTCATTTATCTACCACTTCGTAGTCTGCTGGGTTTTCTTTTTTTTCGTTGTTAGTCTTTGGTTGCAGATGCTGTTATGCAGCTCTCGCTCTCTCTCTCGCTCTGTCTCTCGCTCGCTCGCGCTCGCGCTCTCTCTCTCTCTCTCTCTCTCTCTCTCTCTCTCTCTCTCTCTCTCTCTCTCTCTCTCTCTCTCTCTCGTAATTTTGTATGTAGATGTCTGCATTGATGTATCTGTTATCCACTTTTGAGAAAAATATGCACTGTTTTGAGTCTACTGAATGTAAAAATGATTCAATGTTTTTGCTTTTGTTCACACCCCTTCACTAGGGGCAAAGCCCTATGTGAATAAACCATCCGAAATCTCTCTCTCTCTCTCTCTCTCTCTCTCTCTCTCTCTCTCTCTCTCTCTCTCTCTCTCTCTCTCTCTCTCTCTCTCTCTCTCTCTCTCTCTCTCTCTCTCTCTCTCTCTCTCTCTCTCTCTCTCTCTCTCTCTCTCTCTCTCTCTCACTTCACTTTAGTTATCTGTTAAAATGTAGAATTTTATTTTTTTTATTTTTTACATTTAGTCAAGTTTTGTTATCTTGTATTTTTATTTCATTTTTGTAGTTAGTCCCTTTTTAGAGCGAGGGCTGGATGTAATAAGCAGACTTAATCTACTACCCTCGTTAAATAAAGAATTGTCATTGTCTCTCTCTCTCTCTCTCTCTCTCTCTCTCTCTCTCTCTCTCTCTCTCTCTCTCTCTCTCTCTCTCTCTCTCTCTCGCGATCTCACTCTCTCTCTATTGTTATATACCGCATACCCGAGGAAATCAAACTCACAGAAAAAAATCCCATCTTCGACAAGCTTAACGGTTCAGTAGTTTACTCTGAATCGCTCTACACACACACACACACACAGACACACACACACACACAGACAGACACACATACACCACGACCCTCGTCTCGATTCCCCCTCTATGTTAAAACATTTAGTCAAAACTTGACTAAATGTAACAAGTCGCGTAAGGCGAAATTACTACATTTAGTCAAGCTGTGGAACTCACAGAATGAAACTGAACGCACTGCATTTTTTCACAATGACCGTAGTCCGCCGCTTGTGCAAAACGGAGTGAAACTGACGAGCCTGTTTAGCGCGGTAGTGGTTTCGCTGTGCTGCATAGCACGCTTTTCTGTGCCTCTCTTCGTTTTAAGTTTCTGAGCGTGTTTTTAATCCAAACATCATATCTATATGTTTTTGGAATCGGGAACCAACAAGGAATAAGATGAAATTGTTTTTAAATCGATTTCGGAAATTTAATTTTGATCATAATTGTTATGTTGTTAATTTTCAGAGATTGTTTTTAATCCAAATATAACATATTTATATGTTTTTGGAATCAAGAAATGATGTAGAATAAGATGAACGTAAAATTGGATCGTTTTATATTAAAAAAAAATGTATTACAATGTTCAGATTTTTAATGACCAAAGTCATCAATTAATTGTTAAGCCACCAAGCTGAAATGCAATACCGAAGTCCGGCCTTTGTCGAAGATTGCTTTACAAAAATTTCAATCAATTTGATTGAAAAATGAGGGTGTGACATTGCTGCCTCAACTTTTACAAAAAGCCGGATATGACGTCATCAAAGACATTTATCGAAAAAATCAAAAACAATCTGGGGATATCGTACCCAGAAACTCTCATGTAAAATTTCATAAAGATCGGTCCAGTAGTTTACTCTGAATCGCTCTACACACACACACACACACACACACACACACACACACACACACACACACACACACACACACACACACACACACACACACACACACACACACACACACCACGACTCTCGTCTCGATTCCCCCTCTATGTTAAAACATTTAGTCAAAATTTGACTAAATGTAAAAAGGAGAGAGGCAATGATGTTGACGATGACGATGATGATCATGATGATGTCTTCGTCGCCATCGATGTCGTCGTGCGTGAGAGCATAACGGAAAGCAAATTCCACGCATAATGGCAAGAGGCTTTAACACATAATTGTTACTCACTTTAAACTCAAACGTTCACAAGCAAATAATTCAGACGGGTTTAATTAGAAATGTACAAATCATATTTAATATTCGTGTCTCCTGACATCATGTTTGGTTTCGATATATTACTTCCAGTAGTAGTTTCTTTCCGCGCTTGCTCTTCAAGTTCTTAACACGATCACCATGATCCCTCGGCAATCCTGTATGGCAATCCGAATGGTGCAAATGTCCCTTCTAGCTCTTGATGTCTAAATAACGCATTATTTAGCTAAATAACGCGTTATTTAGCTAAACAATGCTTTATTTAACTATATCATGCATTATTTAGCTAAATAATGCATTGTTTAACTTAAACAATGCATTATTTACAGATACAGAAAAAAGAGAGCACAAAGCACTAAACAATGCATTGTTTAGCATAAATAATAGATTGTGTCTGTAAATAACCCATTATTTATAAATATCCTGGCTGTGCTGTTCTGTCTGCTAAACATGCTGTGTACAATGGCTGCAAGTGGTTGGGTTTATGAATAAAATCAATCAGACTGTATGAATAAAATCAGTCCGTCTTTCTCGTGCAGGAAAGGTTATTTCCAGCCTTTTTCTCTATGTTCGTGCTCTCTTTTTACATTTAGTCAAGTTTTGACTAAAAATGTTTTGACATAGAGGGGGAATCGAGACGAGGGTCGTGGTGTATGTGTGTCTGTCTGTCTGTGTGTGTGTGTGTGTGTGTGTGTGTGTGTGTGTGTGTGTGTGTGTGTGTGTGTGTGTGTGTGTGTGTGTGTGTGTGTGTGTCTGTGTCTGTGTCTGTGTGTGTCTGTGTCTGTGTGTGTCTGTAGAGCGATTCAGAGTAAACTACTAGACCGATCTTCATGAAATTTTACATGAGAGTTCCTGGGTATGATATCCCCAGACGTTTTTTTCATTTTTTCGATAAATGTCTTTGATAACGTCCTATCCGGCATTTTGTAAAAGTTGAGACGGCGCTGTCACACCCTCATTTTTCAATCAAATTGATTGACATTTTTGTAAAGCAATCTTCGACGAAGGCCGGACTTCGGTATTGCATTTCAGCTTGGTGGCAATTAATGACTTTGGTCATTAAAAATCTGAAAATTGTAATAATTTTTTTTTTTTTATATAAAACGATCCAAATTTACGTTCATCTTATTTTGCATCATTTTCTGATTCCAAAAACATATAAATATGCTATATTTGGATTAAAAACAATCTCTGAAAATTAAAATTATAAAAATTATGATCAAAATTAAATTTCCGAAATCGATATAAAAACAAGTTCATCTTATTCCTTGTCGGTTCCTGATTCCAAAAACATATAGATATGATATGTTTGGATTAAAAACACGCTCAGAAAGTTAAAACGAAGAGAGGTACAGTAAAGCGTGCAATGCAGCACAGCAAAACCACTACCGCACTAAACAGGCTCGTCAGTTTCATTCTGTTTTGCACAAACGGCGGACTACGGTCATTGTGAAAAAATGCAGTGCGTTCAGTTTCATTCTGTGAGTTTTACAGCTTGACTAAATGTAGTAATTTCGCCTTACGCGACTTGTTTCTTGGTCTGTAAGACCAGACGACAAATACTGGTTGATTGGATGAGACGAAAGCAATTTTTCCCCTGTTTCTCCTCTTATGTCTATCGTTGTAGTCGTCGTTGTTGTTCCTGTCTTCGTCGTCACTGTTGTCGGTTGTAGTTTAATATGACTGAAGGCTAACAGGTGAGGAAAAAAGGCCCAAAAATATATACAAATAAAACTTATCCTTTTTTTCTTTAAGTAGTGGTTGTTACTTCTGAACTTGCGTTTACAAAAGGGTCTCATAATGTTATTATAAATGAAGTCTTATATCGCGCGCGTATCTCCAGACTCGGACTCAAGGCGCAGGGATCTATTTATGCCGTGTGAGATATGGAATGTTTTACACAATACATCACGCATTTACATCGACCAGCAGATCGCAGCCATTTCGGCGCATATCCTACTTTTCACGGCCTATTATTCCAAGTCACACGGGTATTTTGGTGGACATTTTTTATCTATGCCTATATAATTTTGCCAGGAAAGACCCTTTTGTCAATCGTGGGATCTTTAACGTGCACACCCCAATGTAGTGTACACGAAGGGACCTCGGTTTTTCGTCTCATCCGAAAGACTAGCACTTGAACCCACCACCTAGGTTAGGAAAGGGGGAAGAAAATTGCTAACGCCCTGACCCAGGGTCGAACTCGCAACCTCTCGCTTCCGAGCGCAAGTGCGTTACCACTGGGCCACCCAGTCCACATTAATGTGAGTTTCATTTCTAGAAGGCCTACTGAAAAATATGGCTGACCTGCAACAAATTCAGTATGCTTTTAATATCAGCAAACAAGTACAAACAACAGAAGAAATAAACGAGCCTGACATCTTGTTTTAGCGATAAACAAAATTACCCTATTTCCATCATTTCCTCGACAATTAGATTCCCACAAAGAAGATGGGAATATAAAATCCGCTCCAAAAAAAAAGGCAAAATGAAGACCTTCAGCGTTCGCGTTCCTCTCACAGGGGAGAAAAATGCGTCAAAAAACGTCCTGGGGTTGACGTCACGGGATTTTCTATATTCACCGCTCGAGCGAATACCGCAGAGCGCCGTTAATATCCAATTTCCATTTTTGACGTTTTCTATCAAAACAAGTTCTGAGGACTGCCCGGTATGAACATGTATGAGCATGAATTTGCTTTTTACATTTAGTCAAGTTTTGACTAAATGTTTTAACATAGAGGGGGAATCGAGACGAGGGGCGTGGTGTATGTGTGTGTGTGTGTGTGTGTCTGTCTGTCTGTCTGTCTGTCTGTCTGTCTGTCTGTCTGTCTGTGCGTGTGTGTGTGTAGAGCGATTCAGACTAAACTACTGGACCGATCTTTATGAAATTTTACATGAGAGTTCCTGGGTATGATATCCCCAGATGTTTATTTCATTTTTTCGATAACGTCATATCCGGCTTTTTGTAAAAGTTCAGGCGGCACTGTCACACCCGCATTTTTCAATAAAATTGATTGAAATTTTGGCAAAGCAATCTTCGACAAAAGCCGGACTTTGGTATTGCATTTCAGCTTGGTGGCTTAAACTTGGTGGCTTAAAAATTAATTAATGACTTTGGTCATTAATAATCTGAAAATTGTAATTAAAATTATTTTGTTATAAAACGATCCAAAACTACGTTCATCTTATTTTTCATTATTTACTGATTCCAAAAACATATAAATATGTTATATTCGGATTAAAACAAGCTCTGAAAATTAAAAATATAAAAATTATGATTAAAATTAAATTTCCGAAATCGATTTAAAAACAATTCCATCTTATTTCTTGTCGGTTCATGATTCCAAAAACATATAGATATATGTTAGGATTAAAAACACGCTCAGAAAGTTAAAACGAAGAGAGGCGCAGTAAAGCGTGTTATGCAGCACAGCGAAACCACTACCGCGCTGAATAGGCTCGTCAGTTTCACTGCGTTTTGCACGAGCGGCGGACTACGGTCATTGTTAAAAAATGCAGTGCGTTCAGTTTCATTCTGTGAGTTCCACAGCTTGACTGAATGTAGTATTTTCGCCTTACGCGACTTGTTTCGTTTTCATCCGCTTTGATTCTAGCATGACATAAATTGTTAATCGGCGAAATAGAGCTGAACACACACATATCTGCATGTATACACATTAAAAGTGCGAACGCCAACGCTTTCACAGACATGCGTGTACGTGTCCGTGCACAGACTGACACACAATGACTCACATATGCAAGAACGCACATGGCATGGCATTACATGACATGAAGCGACATGACATCACTTACTTTTGATCACGACCTCTGTTCATGTACCTAACTCAAATTCCAATGAAACTGCTTAAAAAGCAAGGTAAAAAGCTGTTTCTTCGTCAAGTCCATATCCCCCCGTCCTCAGATCCTCCATCTTTATCCATCCCTCTTACATCCCCCAGTGGAAGTCTGTCACGTTTCAATATATCACTTAAGGTGATTATGAACCGGTTAATTACTACTAATTAACTAACCACACCACGATCCACTCTCGCAGTCATACAATTAAATAGAGTCAACAAAAGTATAAGTTTCAGACGCCTGTTTATGTATAAACTCTCCACCTCCCTCGAGCCTTCACTCAAAATATGTTCCTTTTACGTTCTCAACACGTAAAAAACCAGTGTTCACTGACAAAATGCCAGTAGTATGTGGAAAATTATAGGAACACGCTGAACCCGTGTAAATATAGTTAAATGCGAATGTTCTGTTCGAAAAGCTCTAGTTCGTGCAGGTGTCACACACCCCACGTTGTCACTACTCCAATGAAATCATAGATACGAAAAGACAACGGTGGTCAACGGGGTGCGTACGACATGGTGCACTTAGCTTTATCTCTGCTGCTGCTGCTTAGCCGGTATGCTGGTTAGTCGGTTCGCTGGTTAGCCGGTCCGCTGGTTAGCCGGTCTCCTGGTTAGCCGGTCTCCTGGTTAGCGTAGCTTCAACAGGTCCCGCCAAAGTCAGCCGTGCAGATGTTACAGGAACGTAACGAAGCGAAGCGAATCGAAACGAATCGGATCGAACGAATCGAATCGAAGGCTGCAAACAGAAAGCATCGGTGCACTAAACATGTCAGCTACCCCTCACCCACCACCTTAAAACATGTCATCTTTAAATATCTCATCGAGCACGTGGGCCTGCACAAAACGGACTTTTTACAACAACAAAACAGCCATTTTCCGTCCTTCTCTCCCTATCTGCAAAAACCATATACAGATTAGTATTTTAGCGTCACAGAGAGTTAATTATGCGCTAACCTGGAAAGAACAACAGAGAGTATTTCATTCCACAACACAGACTCATCAACAGCGTTAAATAATGATTTATTACCTCAAAAGCCTATGATTGTAACTCTCAATGGAAGCAAAGTCCGCCTCCTCCCTGGAACAGCCTCTGTTCGTCAACAGTGACCAAAAACCTCCAGAACCCCTTGTCGAATCCTTATGCGAAAGCCATCGCCGACGAAGGAATGTTGACGACTTGTCCTCAGCAAAACATGTGGCAGTGGAAGTTCCCCTAGAGTGCCGAATATAATATTCGGTGAAAAACCATCATACTCTAGAAACTGTATTAGATCCTTCCCCTTCTGCCGCTGGGTGTCAAGTGTCCCGTACTCGTGTCTCTGTCAGACAACCTAGCCAAAATACACGTGACTGACCTTGTCACAAAACCAGTCCAGCTATACACAATTCTGCCTCCCCAAGCAGAAAAAAGACACGAGAAACTCAATCCGTGAAAATCCCGTGTGCGCTGTCAGCAAAAAACCGTCAGCCCTATGATAGCAGAAACCCGCACTGTGAAGCTCGTGCGTTTCAAAACATCCGTGTTCGTTGAGCACTGTCAGCAAACTCTGCTGTGTCCAATATCACGCACAGGCGCTTTCTATCATAACCGACCAAGAACAGGCACTCCACTGAGTGACGCTTTCCTGGTCTCTGTCACCCGATCGTGACAAAGTCTCCTGTTCGCGGAAAAACCTAAGGCAAGCAATGCACAAGTTAAAAGGCACACACAGCTTCCCGTAAACCAGCAGCTTCTGGTCACCGACACTGTCAGGCTTTTACACACAGTACAAACACCTTTTCGTTTAAACTACTTGAAGCATGGAGCACAGACAAGCATAAATGAAAAGGGTTAGAGTGGTTACACTGTTATGAAATTGTGTTTGATGCCAATTTAAGGTATCCCTCTTAACCACAGCAAAAAGAAATACACCCCTTAACGCACACCAACATCCATCCAAATGAGAAAACCGTGAAGACAACATCAATCAGCCAATGGTCTCTTCTTCTTTTCGATCGCCGATCACACTTGGAGTCCAGATCTTGAGATATAATTAGTGGTCCTCTGCAGCGCAGCCACTGGCCCGTACAGCTTGTTGTGCAGGGACTCCGGCAATGGCCAGATTTCCTCTCTCAGCACATCAGCCAATGGTCATTCTTTGTCTTCCCCGGATCTCAAAAAAGTCTGATACAAAACATCGCTAAGAGTGAATTGAAGGTACTCTATATATAGTGTCTGCGAAACCTGAAGCGAGCCTCATCTTCTAACAACAACAACAGCTGTGGCAAAAACAATAACAGTGAGATCTAACGAGAGTCATCCCTCTGCCCTTAACTCTTTTGACAAGTGAGATCATGTCACTTTCTCCCGTAAAACCAGTGCCAACAAAAAAAGTTCATTGGCAGTTTCATTTTCCGGGAAATCTGTGATATCATATTTCTTCATCAGAAAAGAATCTAACAATACCAACTTTCAAATGTAATGTCTCATGATTTCTGAGAAGATTCAAAAGAACTCATCCATCGAATAACAAGAGAACCTACATTATTACAAGTTCTCCACCCAGAAAGTCGGTATGGTTAAAAAACCCACGCCGGTACATCGAGATGGGTAAACTTAAACCAACATCAATCAACCGATTGTCATACTTCCCGTTCCCTGGATCACAAGAAAAGTCTGATACCACACAAAAACATCGCTACTGGGGAACGCAGAGTACACCGTGGTCTCTGGGAAACCCGAGGCGAAACTAATCCACGGAATATCAGCAAGTCTCCCCAAACCTCCTTGTTGCCTACATCCCACCCAACAAAGGCAGGCCCACACCACAAGTCTGATTTCCCATGACAATGTCTACGATTGTCAAACGATGGCGCGCCAGAAGGGCCATAATTTCGATTCCGCGGTAGCGTAGTGGCGGCTAGGGACTGTCACAATGGATCAGGTGTCGGACTCGGACATGATCGATCAAGCAAACCATAGGATCAGACAGCGGACTTGACCGCTGGTCAATCGAGTTTTGTGGTGATGACGATATTAATGATTTGTGTGTGGCTGTCGACAGGGCGCTCAAGGCGAGTACCAGGGCCGTGCGTGGGAGGAGACTTCTTCGCTCTTTTGGAACTTACACTAATACCGCCTGGCCCTGTAATGTGTTTAAAGGAACTCTACCTGTTCAGCACAGTTTCGTTGTCCGTCATTCTTTGCAACACACAGCCTATACTTGTTTACAGGAGCTGTACGTGGTAGTAAAACTTCGAGCACCTACATTTTCATGCTTTCTTGGAAGAATTAAATTTCTGGTATCGACTCACTGAACTGATTTTCATGACATATTTGAAACTAGAATGAATACCCGCTTCGCCGGGTAGCCGGCTTCGCCGGGAAGAAGTACTTAGAGCCGTACGCCGGCTTCGCCGGGTCCGAACAATGGACCCGCCAAGCTTAGGTCCCTCCCAGATTCGTGCAATGGGAACAGCACGAAAATGATTCAGTGGCCATAATGCCATTCCTGACCATATCGAGTCCCATCCTTGTCGACGAATGTAACCGTGTTAATCACCTTTGGAGGCGAACTCCACTCAAACAGGACTGAGCAAGTTAGAGCTTATCTCTAAGCCCTTTTGAACTGTTATGGCTTGTCAAAGGAAGGCCAGAACACAAAATTACGTTAAAACGTTAAAATTAATATTAAAAGTCCTACGGTTTTGAGCCATTAAGGACTTGAGTGTTTGTCCGCTTTCAAAAAGAGGAAAGAAAGAAACAAAAAATAAGGAGAGGAGGGCAGGGGGTGGGGTTGAGTTGATAATGCTCTGTGGAATTTGTTAAAATGAAAAGTAGTTAAGATGTTTCTTGGTAAGAATTATAAGTCTGTATTCTATATCTTGAATAACGGGCTTGTAATATTATTTTTTTTTATTTCAAATCGAGTTAAAAAGTGGAACCTTTCAGGATCACCAATAAAACCAAATAGATGAGCAAGTAAGAGGAACACGAACAATAAATCTCAAAACTTTTTACAAATAAAAGGATTAAGATGTAAGCCACGAAGGCCGTGGTAATAAAAACAATATGTACAGTTTGGCGACTAGTGGGCCTTGGGTGAGGATATGTTGTCTAGAAGGTAGTCGCTGGAATCAGGAGGGATGGCGGGAGCCACTCGACCTCAAACTGAAACACGCTGATGTGATAATCTGGGCTTAGTTATACCCACAGCCCCATGTCCGAGTCCCTGACCAGTCGGCACAGCAGCAAGCTGTGTGACCAGCCTAGAGAACTGCTACTGCGCAGATAATCCTGGGGACTCAGACCATGGAGCTGCATATGGTCATATAAGGTTTTAAAGGTAATTCTATTTGTAGCGCATGGAGCAAAAATGTGTTGAAATGAATAGGGTTCTCCACAATGGCAGGACTTGTTAAAGATATGGAAGCGGCAGCCGCCGGCACGGAGGCGTCTGAAGATAGTGAGGAGGTTTGTTGGGAGATCGGGGTGTAGATCGTTCATATCAATGGGTTGATAGGACAGAGATGTTACGTACTGACTTCGAACGAGTTTACGGATTTTACTGTAGAACTCGGTTACTGAGTAGCCGATGTTAGTGTTAGCTGGGCTAGATTCTGCCGCTTCTTTGGCAGCGACATCCGCCAGTTCATTTCCCCGGACCCCTACGTGAGAGGGGACCCAGAGAAATGATACGGATGTGCCGGATGAGATTAACTGGTGACATATAAAGAGGATTTCTCTTTGTAGCTCTGCCCGATTTGATGTGTTTCGATGCAGAGCTTGTAATGAAGAGCGCGAGTCAGAGCAGAAAACTACCGCACGCGGTGTGACTGGGAGGTCATTTATAAAAGTGCATGCCATGAGCAAGGCAAATAGCTCGGCTGAGAATATGGAGATGTCTTTATTAAGAGTATATTTCCTTGAGATTTTGAGATCTGGGATCACAAAGGCGCAGCCAACGCTGCCGTCTGCAAATTTGGATCCGTCAGTAAAGACTTTTAAATGCTCCGAGAATTTGTAGTTTAGGGTTTCTTTTGTAACAGTAGCTAGGTAGACGGGGTTATCTTTTTTGGTAGTATTATCTTCACTGTCGTATATGATAGTAGGGGTTTCCTCAAGCCAAGGCGGGTAGGAGGGCGGGGGGACCCTGGCCAGCTCACTGACCTTCACCCCGCTATCGGCTAGAATGCGGTTTACTGTGTCGGATAAGGGTAGCGTTTTGGCCAAGAGTTGAGTGCTATGTTTGGTGTTGGCCTCATAATTTTGGTGCTGAGGAAAAAAGTCAGTCAGGACCTCGCAGGCAGAGTTCTCTACCGCGTGGGCTCTGACAGCATACTGAGCTGAACGGAGTTTTATCTCATCCACAAGGGGCAGCCACCCACACTCGCTGTAGACTCGACTCTTACTCGCTTGTTGGGAGAGTCCCAGAGCTATTTTGAGCGCCCTGCACTCTATAATAGCCAGTTTTTTCATGAGCGCCGGGCGCGTCGCGAAATAAGCTTCGCACCCGTAAAGGAGGCGGGAGCGAATTAATGCCCGCACTACCTCTGTGACACACTTACGCCCTCTGGCCCAGGATTGGGACGCCAGGTAGCGTATGATATAAAGATCCTTGTTGGCCTTATTGATCAGATGTTCGATATGACTGGTCCAGTTAAGTCGGGTATCGATGATAACGCCGAGGAACTTAACTTCTGAGCTCGGTTTGATAATATCACAACCTATCTTTATACTGCAGTTCCTGTACAGTTGTCTACGGGAGACAACAAGAAAGACTGTTTTATTTGAGGCTAGTTGGAAGCCGTTGGTGTACATATATTGACAGAGGTTGTCGATTTTAGTTTGGTAAGAAGATAAGTCAACAGTGTTGGTAACTCTGTTATGGCGTGGTCTATTAGTGTCTATTAAGGCGAGGTCGTCCGCATACAGAAGTACACTGGCACCGTCAACCTTAACAGAAGTAATGTCATAGAGCATGATGCTGAATAAGTTTGGCGCGATGATACTGCCCTGGGGAACCCCCATGTCCAGCGCATGGGTTTCGGACACCGAAGAGCCCACCCGGACAGACATCTTGCGATTGCTGATGAAGTTTTTGATGAATTGGTACATGTGGCCAGAGACACCGATTCTGCCGAGTTTTAGGAGTAGACGAGCATGCCAGACGCTGTCGTACGCAGATTTAATATCAAAGAAGGTTCCAAGAAGAGAATTATTACTATGTGCCAAGGTCTTTTTGATTTTTTCAGTGACGTGCACAATGTGGTCCGCACACGAACGACCTTGCCTAAAACCTGCCTGGCATGTAGGAATGATATTGTGTTTATTGAGGTGGAACTCCAGCCTCTGGTTCACCACACGCTCAAAGATCTTGCTGAGGTGGGGGGTTAGTGATATGGGGCGGTAACTGCCAGGTAGATTGCCCGGTTTTCCGCTCTTCAAAATTAAAATTACACAAAAGCCGCCAGACCATATCACAAACAGAACTGAACAATGCACAGGTGTTGCTCACATAGAGACACACACACAAACACACACACACACACACACACACACACACACACACACACACACACACAAACACAGAGAAGCCGTATCTATAGAGAGATAGATGACAGTGTATTTTTCGCGTGGCTATAAATTGATTCGACCTTTGCACTTTTACAGTGAGGATAATTTACGGGTCCAATTTACGTTCTGGACACTGCGGTGACCTTCTAAAAATAGTAACAGAACGGGGAATATCCGAAGATGCCCCCTTCATACAAAAGTGCACCATACGAAGGAAGGGAGGTAAACGCTGAAAACCTGGAGAAGATGAGAAGATAAGGAAGAGTTACTTATAATGGTGAAATGAACACAAAAACCAAATTCGGTTCAGCGCTGCGCGCTGAGAGCACGTGTTGAAATATCTCATCGATGATATTGTGTCCGGGGTGTAGCTGAATACGGTGTCCAAATTTGAAAAAGATCCACCGAGAACTTTGGCTTTGGTGTGTCGGTATGGGGGCCCGGGTAGCTGAGGTGGAACCAAAATAGCTGAGGTGGAACCAAAATCGGTTCAGCGCTGCGCGCTGAGAGCACGTGTTGAAATATCTCATCGATGAGGTTGTGTCCGGGGTCTCTCTGAATAAGCCCACCAAATTTGAAGCAGATCCATCGAAAACTTTGGCCGTGCATGGCGAATACACAGATACACAGATACACAGACACACACACAGACACACAGACACACAGACACACAGACACACAGACACACAGACACAAGTCGTATATATATATATAGATGATATACTTATTTGAAATACTAAAGGAACCAACGCTGTTTTGTCCTTCCTTTCTTTAACCGACAAGGGGAGACAGTATCAAAGGACACGAGGTGCTAGGTACCAGACAGAGACAGACAGACACACACACACACACTGACAAACTTACACCCAAGACACACACACACATACACACACACACACACACACACACACACATGCACACACACACACACACACACACACACAGAATCATGCACACACAGAAACATGCACAGAGAGAGATCATTTGCTTCTCTTTTAATTTGGACGTTTTTGTCGTAGGTGTTGATCTTATCACTTCAGATTCTTTTTACGCACGTTTCTAACTGACGCATTTTAAAATCTACCATAACACGCTAGCCGGCGTAGTGAGCAGAAGCTGTACAGCCCCTTTAAGCGTGGTGATTATAAGACTGATTTCATTTGCCAGGTTTGACAGGTCACCCTTTACAGGGCCCTACTGAGCACTTTCAGAGTATTGCTTTTGTAGGTTTGTGTATCGGGGGCCGAGGACAGAGGTGGCGTGGGGGAAGGAGAAGTTGGGTGTTGGACGGACTGGGTGGAATTTGGAAAGGGGTAAAGTGGGCAACGGACGGTAGCTGACATGTAAACTTCTATACTCAGTGTATATTACGGTAGCAGAATGAGAATGGTTGAGTTGCCGACTGTATCCAACAGACAAACAAACCAAACAGTTCCAGTGATAGCTTCCATTCTACTCTTCCATACTTCCTTTTCTCACAAACTTCTTATCGTCTCACTCCTTTTCGAATTGAACGCAGGGTCTCAACAGAAAAGAAACGTGTTCCGCATATCTAACATGTCATCTTTGTTGTCCGTCAATGATTTGTCTTCCCAGGGGCCAAAAGAAGGCCAGAAAACCATCGAGCATTCTTGTGGAACCCTCCCTCTCTCATCAGATAATGCCCGCTGTCTTTTGCCCAAATCTCCTTCATAACCATTTTTTGAGAAAAAAAGGAAAGGCCAAAGGGAGAGGATGGGTTTGGGAGGGATGGACGGGAGGAGGAAACCACTGTTGTCCATCGTTTGCCAGATAGGAGGATTTAGTGCTCCTGAGATGAAAATCCCTACGCGGGGACCATTTGCGCAGTTCCGGCCGGCGGCAGGATAAACGGGCTTACTCGGCGGAGGACACTAGGAGCAAGACGTGCACCGAGGCACGGTGCAAAAATTCGTTCGTGGTTGTTAAGCTTTGAAAAAATATTATGATGCAGTGAGTTTCTGTGCGTATATGTGGGGGGGGGCGACAAAGTGTGTGTGTGTGTGTGTGTATGTGTGTGTGTGTGTGTGTATGTGTGTGTGTGTGTGTGTGTGTGTGTGTGTGTGTGTGTATGCGCGTGCGTGTGTTAAATGTATTTATTTTTTGGTTTGTTATTGTTGTTGTTGTTTCTGCTGCGGCTTTTTTGAGATTGTGTTGATGCTGATGATACTGTTGTTGCTGTTGTTGTTGTCTCCTGTCGTGACTAGATTTCCACACCTCTTGCCTTAGGCTCTTTCCTTCTTTCTGTCTTTCTTTCTTTCTTTTTTTTCGGTCTTTCTTTCTTTCATTATGATGCAGGTGTTAACCTTTCTGTGTATGTTTGTGTGTCGTTCTTTCAACGGTTTTTTAAGGTCTTTGTATTAGTCTTTCTGAGTGTTTCTACCCTTATACACATGTTTGCCTGTAGCCAGTGTGTCTGTGTTTACGTGTATCTGCCTTTCAGAACGTACATTCCTGGAATTTAGGAAGATGAGAGTGACGCAAAAGCTTCTTGATATTTTTCCATTCATGTTGCTTACAAAAACTGTTCCTTAACAGAGATATTGGAATGCGAAACTGTCATTTATTGGGAACATCAAATGTAAAGTGACCGCCTTCCATCAATGGCAGTCGCTGGGATATGGAAATACTACAAACGCGCCAATCTTCCAGCGGTACATAAATCTAATATTCTAGATACTTAAAATGGCCGAATTTCTGAGACGGGTCGTTCCCCGTCTAGTTTCGGAATTTTCTCGTCTATTGTTGTTACTGGAAATCTGCCAAACTGGCATGTTTCTCGGTATGACACAGCGTCTTCCCGTCTCTTGTAAAATATGTAAAATGTCGTTTTCTTCGGGTCAAGAAAAAAAGTGAGTGCCTGCGGCCGAAAGAAAGAAACAGAGAAGGGGGCTGAGCCAAGAAAAGAACAAGACAAGTGGCCAAACCGAAAAAATACACCCATGTCGGAAGTAGTAGAAAAAAACAACAAAGAAAAAGGAAAACGAACCAGTTCAAAATAACAAGAAAGGCAAGGAGGGGTAGGGTAAATAGAGTGACAAACACAAGAAAGGCAAGGAGGGGTAGGGTAAATAGAGTGACAAACACAAGAAAGGCAAGGAGGGGTAGGGTAAATAGAGTGACAAACACAAGAAAGGCAAGGAGGGGTAGGGTAAATAGAGTGACAAACACAAGAAAGGCAAGGAGGGGTAGGGTAAATAGAGTGACAAACACAAGAAAGGCAAGGAGGGGTAGGGTAAATAGAGTGACAAACACAAGAAAGGCAAGGAGGGGTAGGGTAAATAGAGTGACAAACACAAGAAAGGCAAGGAGGGGTAGGGTAAATAGAGTGACAAACACAAGAAAGGCAAGGAGGGGTAGGGTAAATAGAGTGACAAACACAAGAAAGGCAAGGAGGGGTAGGGTAAATAGAGTGACAAACACAAGAAAGGCAAGGAGGGGTAGGGTAAATAGAGTGACAAACACAAGAAAGGCAAGGAGGGGTAGGGTAAATAGAGTGACAAACACAAGAAAGGCAAGGAGGGGTAGGGTAAATAGAGTGACAAACACAAGAAAGGCAAGGAGGGGTAGGGTAAATAGAGTGACAAACACAAGAAAGGCAAGGAGGGGTAGGGTAAATAGAGTGACAAACACAAGAAAGGCAAGGAGGGGTAGGGTAAATAGAGTGACAAACACAAGAAAGGCAAGGAGGGGTAGGGTAAATAGAGTGACAAACACAAGAAAGGCAAGGAGGGGTAGGGTAAATAGAGTGACAAACACAAGAAAGGCAAGGAGGGGTAGGGTAAATAGAGTGACAAACACAAGAAAGGCAAGGAGGGGTAGGGTAAATAGAGTGACAAACACAAGAAAGGCAAGGAGGGGTAGGGTAAATAGAGTGACAAACACAAGAAAGGCAAGGAGGGGTAGGGTAAATAGAGTGACAAACACAAGAAAGGCAAGGAGGGGTAGGGTAAATAGAGTGACAAACACAAGAAAGGCAAGGAGGGGTAGGGTAAATAGAGTGACAAACACAAGAAAGGCAAGGAGGGGTAGGGTAAATAGAGTGACAAACACAAGAAAGGCAAGGAGGGGTAGGGTAAATAGAGTGACAAACACAAGAAAGGCAAGGAGGGGTAGGGTAAATAGAGTGACAAACACAAGAAAGGCAAGGAGGGGTAGGGTAAATAGAGTGACAAACACAAGAAAGGCAAGGAGGGGTAGGGTAAATAGAGTGACAAACACAAGAAAGGCAAGGAGGGGTAGGGTAAATAGAGTGACAAACACAAGAAAGGCAAGGAGGGGTAGGGTAAATAGAGTGACAAACACAAGAAAGGCAAGGAGGGGCAGGGTAAATAGAGTGACAAACACAAGAAAGGCAAGGAGGGGTAGGGTAAATAGAGTGACAAACACAAGAAAGGCAAGGAGGGGTAGGGTAAATAGAGTCACAAACACAAGAAAGGCAAGGAGGGGTAGGGTAAATAGAGTGACAAACACAAGAAAGGCAAGGAGGGGTAGGGTAAATAGAGTGACAAACACAAGAAAGGCAAGGAGGGGTAGGGTAAATAGAGTGACAAACACAAGAAAGGCAAGGAGGGGTAGGGTAAATAGAGTGACAAACACAAGAAAGGCAAGGAGGGGCAGGGTAAATAGAGTGACAAACACAAGAAAGGCAAGGAGGGGTAGGGTAAATAGAGTGACAAACACAAGAAAGGCAAGGAGGGGTAGGGTAAATAGAGTGACAAACACAAGAAAGGCAAGGAGGGGTAGGGTAAATAGAGTGACAAACACAAGAAAGGCAAGGAGGGGTAGGGTAAATAGAGTGACAAACACAAGAAAGGCAAGGAGGGGTAGGGTAAATAGAGTGACAAACACAAGAAAGGCAAGGAGGGGTAGGGTAAATAGAGTGACAAACACAAGAAAGGCAAGGAGGGGTAGGGTAAATAGAGTGACAAACACAAGAAAGGCAAGGAGGGGTAGGGTAAATAGAGTGACAAACACAAGAAAGGCAAGGAGGGGTAGGGTAAATAGAGTGACAAACACAAGAAAGGCAAGGAGGGGTAGGGTAAATAGAGTGACAAACACAAGAAAGGCAAGGAGGGGTAGGGTAAATAGAGTGACAAACACAAGAAAGGCAAGGAGGGGTAGGGTAAATAGAGTGACAAACACAAGAAAGGCAAGGAGGGGTAGGGTAAATAGAGTGACAAACACAAGAAAGGCAAGGAGGGGTAGGGTAAATAGAGTGACAAACACAAGAAAGGCAAGGAGGGGTAGGGTAAATAGAGTGACAAACACAAGAAAGGCAAGGAGGGGTAGGGTAAATAGAGTGACAAACACAAGAAAGGCAAGGAGGGGTAGGGTAAATAGAGTGACAAACACAAGAAAGGCAAGGAGGGGTAGGGTAAATAGAGTGACAAACACAAGAAAGGCAAGGAGGGGTAGGGTAAATAGAGTGACAAACACAAGAAAGGCAAGGAGGGGTAGGGGAAAAAGGGTGACAAAGAAAAGAACAGAGAAGAAGGGGGAGATATTGCCACCCAACAGGACACAGACAAGCGGTTCCCTTCAGACTTTACAATCGATTATTTTGGCGATTGATTACCATCTTCAGGGGTCGTTTAAGCACAATACGCGTGTCGGCGTGTTTTACTTGGCCACACATTGTTGGGCCTACAGGCGTCGTCTTCTCAGCTCGGGTTCTCTGGAGATTCTCGCAAAACACAAAAAAAGGCCAGGAACTTGTTGACATACTCCGCCAAGGACCCCCAGCAACAAAATTGAGTTTCGCGGCCTTTTGGGCCGCTTCCGCTTTTTGATGGGGTTCGTTGATAGTTCAGTTATAAATAACCGCTAAATGAAATTAGTTTTGTCATCCCGCTCTCTGTCGTTGAGATAACTTCTCTGTCAGTTTCTTTCCCTGTCGCTGTCTCCATCTCTCAAAAGGATTGTTTTTTGAGGTTGTCCGCAAAACAGTCTTCAACATCAAATTTAGTATTTGGAGTAATACATCCTGAGGCCAAAGCAAGGTTAAAATGTAGATAGGAGTGGCCATGGCCATGTTGGGTTTGATGCGTGCATGCCTGGTTTTCTCCTGTAGATGGGTGTCGGCACAGAAGGTCTGCCCGCTGTCCTCAGCCAACATGCTCCGTCTTCATGGCAGCTCAAATTTTTTATCGAGGTTCTCTCCTCTAGATCCGCCGTGTTTCGCCTAGGGGCTTTCGCTGCCTAGTTGATAGGGTCACCTCGTAGAGGATGTGGTCATAGACCACGCACGGTCGGTCTTGGGATAGGGAAACGTTATGCTAGTCCGGAGGGATTACGCCACAATGGCCACCTCGCGAAGACCCAGGGTCCTAGACTAGGGAGGTCCAAGGGGGAGCACCGGGAGGGCTACCCCTCTACCCGCACCTCCAACACAATCCCTTCCCCTGGTAGCTTCATCCCCAAGGAGGAAACAAAGCTACCTGCAACACCCCAGATAGGAGTTATATATCCGTACATTTTTTTTAGAGGTAGGGAACTTGCATGCTTTTTAATTCAATACCACTGACTGTAAGGGAAACAGCACATGATAATGCAAACAAAGTCTATGCCACTTTCAGAAGTAACGAACACCCGATGAACACAAACACAAACATCTTCTCTCCTTCATACTGTGTATAGTTTATTGTTTATTTCATTGTATCAACGCTGAGTCACAAACTGCATGTGCATCAAAACCTCTTGACTTCTCAGCAGGAGGTATGAATAATTCTTAATTTTGTTGACAAGAGGTACGCATGATACCTCTAAGCATTTCGATGATGCGGAACACTGATATAAAACAATGACAAACTGAATTGGCAACATTACTTGCATCAGCTTTTCCATTTCACTCAATCGTCTCCACCACTGAATCACCCATCTTTATGAAAGTATCAAATAACAAGTCGCGTAAGGCGAAAATACAACATTTAGTCAAGTAGCTGTCAAACTCACAGAATGAAACTGAACGCAATGCAACGCAGCAAGACCGTATACTCGTAGCATCGTCAGTCCACCGCTCATGGCAAAGGCAGTGAAATTGACAAGAAGAGCGGGGTAGTAGTTGAGCTTCGTCGGAGATTGCTTGACCAAAATTTCAACCAATTTGGTTGAAAAATGAGAGCGTGACAGTGCCGCCTCAACTTTCACGAAAAGCCGGATATGACGTCATCAAAGACATTTATCAAAAAAATGAAAAAAACGTCTGAGGATATCATACCCAGGAACTCTCATGTCAAATTTCATAAAGATCGGTCCAGTAGTTTAGTCTGAATCGCTCTACACACACAGACAGACAGACAGACAGACAGACAGACAGACAGACAGACACACATACACCACGACCCTCGTCTCGATTCCCCCCTCTACGTTAAAACATTTAGTCAAAACTTGACTAAATGTAAAAACTAAGCGTCTACAAAACACGAAAAGGCTACGCCGACTCGGGAATATTTTGTTGCTCAATGCGTCCAGACAAAAACCTCGTTAAAACTCTCATAGGGTTCAAGTGCTAGTCTTTCGGATGAGACGAAAAACTGAGGTCCCTTCGTGTACACTACATTGGGGTGTGCACGTTAAAGATCCCACGATTGACAAAAGGGTCTTTCCTGGCAAAATTGTATAGGCATAGATAAAAAAAAAAATGTCCACCAAAATACCCGTGTGACTTGGAATAATAGGCAGTGAAAAGTAGGATATGCGCCGAAATGGCTGCGATCTGCTGGTCGATGTGAATGCGTGATGTATTGTGTAAAAAATTCCATCTCACACGGCATAAATAGATCCCTGCGCCTTGAGTCCGAGTCTGGAGATACGCGCGCGATATAAGACTTCATATAACAATAGGCATTAGGGATCACCTCTATTGCATGCAAATTCCACCAAATTGCTCAATATGTATAGGTTACAACACGAGTGGTTTTTTATATGGCTTGTATATCAGTCAAGACCCAGCGGATGAATATCATAGGGATTCACGAGCCTCTGGCGAGTGAATCCCGATGATATTCCCGCTGGGTCTTGACTGAAATACAAGCCATATAAAAAAAACACGAGTGTTGTAAGCTGTATATCCCATGCGTACACCAAAGACAACGTGGACCACAATAAAGCACTGTAGTTGTCTGTGGTGTGTAAAATAGGTGAGCCAGCGAGGTGTGTTCCTCTTCACTACTCCATGCTAAAGCCACGTCGCCGAAGAAATGAAGTGCAAACAAGTGCATCCGTAACTGAATGTGTGTTAAATCTACATTCAAACCACTGTTCGATTTGCTTTTGAATGCATTTTAGTTTCAAGATAGTAAAGAAAGCACACACAATGAAAGTTTTCATTGAATCAAAGACAGTTTCGATTTAGGTTCTGAGTCCGTCCAAGGTCATAGTTCCAGGCTACGGTTGCCAACACCGGTTTGGTTAACTCGGATCCCAATTCTAGTTTAATTTTTGTGTTGGAGTGTAGAATTACGAAAATAAACTAACATTTTACTGAATAACTTCCTTTAGATTTAAGCAGTCATTTCATGTTCGTGAAATATATCTCTTAGTTAATTTGTTCGATCGTGCTTGCGTTAATCAACCCATACCGGTAGCGTCAAATCTGTCTAAAACGGTGTAATGGCTGCTCCTTGAAACTGCGTGTTGAATACCGTTTGGACTGATTTTACTCCATCAGGATGAAATACACGTTTGCTGAGCTCTTGGATACTTTCATATAACCATGAACTTACGTCAGTGTAAAGCAAAAAAGTTGGACATGCTCGAAAAATGGATGAAACAGCCTGTGCTGGATGACGAAGCGAACCGGCCAGTCAAAAAGGTACACTCGTAACAGTGCATCTTTGCTTGTTGGAACACACGGAGGAAGGGAGGTTACTCTAGCTTCACCTCAAATGAACAGCGAGGTTCGTTTGCTGTCACTATCAGTTGATTCTTCGCTTTTGTTCTTTTTTTACTCGACCTGCACCCAAAGTGTAAAGATAAACGCTTTGTTTACTGTATCGCATACCACAGATACGTATCATGGTTTTGTCCTCTGTGAATGTTGTGTTTTCTTTTGTTTAGCCATGTGAGCAATGCTCTTCATCAATCCACTGAAACATGTTCGGTGCAGTGTCAAGTGTAGGCAGAAGTATAGTTCCTCGGCCAAACCGGAATCGGTAGGCCTACTATGATATATTTTTTTGAGCCCATTATGTATTTATTGAAGCCGAAAAATACAACATATATACCCATAGTAGCATTACGGAGACAAAGAAGCAGCTCATGGGATATTATACTATATTCATACGATAACCTGCGAGAGACAAATAAATTTACTTTTCATCTCAGGCTATTCCTTAACCAGGGAAAGGCATTCATATCCGCTCTGAATTCGAGATGGCGAATAAGAGGAAGGGCTTGAATTCCCCGATCGTGCGCTTATATGTGGCTGTGTGCCTTGCGAGTTAGTATACCTCACGTGCCATCATCTCAGACATGGGAACAATATATGACTGACTGTAAAAACGGTGATGTTTTGACATGCTCAGGTTACAAGGACCCAATGTCCAGGTTGTCTTAAACTACATTCTAAATTGAACACACTTTCTGTAACCAGTTTTGAACAGTGTTACATTGTTTAAAACACTTTCTGTAACCAGTTTTGAAGACAGTGTTACGTTGCACATAGGCTAGTTCTACGATCAAAAGTAGCACGCGTGGTTCATTCAGTGTATTCATTTGAACACCAGTGTTTATCACGTGCGTTACTTTGTTCTAGTAGAACTATGTACTCATTCAGATGTCGCACTGGGTTCAAAACTGGTTAAAGAACGGGTTTTCAAAAACAGAACACTTCACATTAGAGTGTACTTAAGGGCTTAGCACTTGTTAAATTTTCAGCGACACGCTAGGCAAATAATGTGACAAAATGCGACAGAAGATTTTGGGACAACCTCCTTCCCGCACTTATCCCACTCGTGACAAGTAACTTCGCACGCGGAAAGCTATATCTAAGGTCTGCGATAGGCCAGTATGTTGCGATCAATCTTGTGCTTTCTGTCGAATTGTCAATACCGTCCAGCACCTTTTATGCTTTTATAAAAAAAAATTATAAAAACATTCATAAATCCCAACATCAATTTGAACAACAGAACACTACATTTCTTTGGAGAGTCCATCGTTCTCAGCTAATTTAAGCCTGCACCGTAATATGCAACTCGTCTCACGTGCCAGAGTCTATCATGACGTTGGCTTGCCCACTGTCTGCGGTGCACAACTCTTTAATTTCATGACCAGCAGAAAGATGCCAAATGAAATCAATAGTCCCCATTGTCACTCCTCGTCCTTCCGCTATCCCTTAGAGAAGACCAAGGGAGAGGGGGATTCGCTCTATCTTGTCCCTGCCTGATTGCTTAATCCCGTGCGAGTATTGTGACGGATAATTCCTCTTCTGCTCGGGTTGGGGTCTCACACACCCCCTCCCCGTCTTTCGGCGTTGTGAAGATTCGTGTTCAAAAGAATCTCCAGGACAACATGGCCTTTACTTTTTCTCTCTTTCTTTTTCCCCTGCATTATTATTCTGTTCTGATCCGTCTTCTACCCCTCCTCCGCCTCCTCCTTCTCTTTCTTTTTTTTTCTTCTTCCTCTTCTTCTTCTTCTTCTTCTTCTTCTTCTTTTGCTTGCTCTATTTTTTTCCTTCCTGTCTTTCTTTCTTTCTCGAGAATTCGTCCCATTCTACTTGGTTCTCTTCATGGAAACAATAAGAATTAAAACCAGAAGCTTTCAAACATCAATTCTCCTCTCTCTCCTTGACTCTGACCTCCGCCCGCTTTGCATGCAACGCGTAAGCACACACACCACGCAAATAGTTTTAGAAAGATAGTTCAAGTAAAACCAAAACAAACAAACAAAAGAAACTTGATTCAAGTATTTTTACATTCGCAAAGATTGAGTATCTTTTTGCGAGCGCACGTAAAAGGAAACAAGCTTTAAGAAAACTGGTATAAGTAGGCGTTATTGTTCCCCGCAAGAACCTGAAATAGAAATTCTTCGCAGCCGCCTGGACGGGGTCAGTGCAAACAGGGACAGGGCCGGGGTCAGTGCAAACAGGGACAGGGCCGGGGTCAGTGCAAACAGGGACAGGGCCGGGGTCAGTGCAAACAGGGACAGAGCCGGCCGGGGTCAGTGCAAACAGGGACAGGGCTGGGGTCAGTGCAAACAGGGACAGGGCCGGGGTCAGTGCAAACAGGGACAGAGCCGGCCGGGGTCAGTGCAAACAGGGACAGGGCCGGCGTCAGTGCAAACAGGGACAGGGACGGGGTCAGTGTAAACACGGACAGGGACGGGGTCAGTGCAAACAGGGACAGGGCCGGGGTCAGTGCAAACAGGGACAGGGCCGAGGTCAGTGCAAACAGGGACAGGGTCGGGGTCAGTGCAAACAGGGACAGGGCCGGGGTCAGTGCAAACAGGGACAGGGCCGAGGTCAGTGCAAACAGGGACAGGGTCGGGGTCAGTGCAAACAGGGACAGGGCCGGCCGGGGTCAGTGCAAACAGGGACAGAGCCGGCCGGGGTCAGTGCAAACAGGGACAGGGCTGGGGTCAGTGCAAACAGGGACAGGGCCGGGGTCAGTGCAAACAGGGACAGAGCCGGCCGGGGTCAGTGCAAACAGGGACAGGGCCGGCGTCAGTGCAAACAGGGACAGGGACGGGGTCAGTGTAAACACGGACAGGGACGGGGTCAGTGCAAACAGGGACAGGGCCGGGGTCAGTGCAAACAGGGACAGGGCCGAGGTCAGTGCAAACAGGGACAGGGTCGGGGTCAGTGCAAACAGGGACAGGGCCGGGGTCAGTGCAAACAGGGTCAGGGACGGGGTCAGTGCAAACAGGGACAGGGCTGGGGTCAGTGCAAACAGGGACAGGGCCGGGGTCAGTGCAAACAGGGACAGGGCTGGGGTCAGTGCAAACAGGGACAGGGCTGGGGTCAGTGCAAACAGGGACAGGGCTGGGGTCAGTGCAAACAGGGACAGGGCTGGGGTCAGTGCAAACAGGGACAGGGCCGGGGTCAGTGCAAACAGGGACAGGGCTGGGGTCAGTGCAAACAGGGACAGGGCTGGGGTCAGTGCAAACAGGGACAGGGCCGGGGTCAGTGCAAACAGGGACAGAGCCGGCCGGGGTCAGTGCAAACAGGGACAGGGCCGGCGTCAGTGCAAACAGGGACAGGGACGGGGTCAGTGTAAACACGGACAGGGACGGGGTCAGTGCAAACAGGGACAGGGCCGGGGTCAGTGCAAACAGGGACAGGGACGGGGTCAGTGTAAACACGGACAGGGACGGGGTCAGTGCAAACAGGGACAGGGCCGAGGTCAGTGCAAACAGGGACAGGGTCGGGGTCAGTGCAAACAGGGACAGGGCCGGGGTCAGTGCAAACAGGGTCAGGGACGGGGTCAGTGCAAACAGGGACAGGGCTGGGGTCAGTGCAAACAGGGACATGGCCGGGGTCAGTGCAAACAGGGACAGGGCCGGGGTCAGTGCAAACAGGGACAGGGCCGGGGTCAGTGCAAACAGGGACAGGGCCGGCCGGGGTCAGTGCAAACAGGGACAGGGCCGGGGTCAGTGCAAACAGGGACAGGGCCGGGGTCCAGAGAGAAGAAATTAAGGATTGGATGAACACCAACTGTGCTCTGGGGAGAAAAGTGACCCCTCCTAATCTAGACCCTTGGTAGTGGAGTGAGGTAGAAAGAATCTGATTACTTGGGGTTAGTGGGAAATGAATTTGCACAGTCCATTCCCTCGTCCTTTCGCAATCCCTTCTCTTTTCTCTTCTCTTCCTCAGCTTCATGTACCGCAACCCTCACCTCGATGGACACCCCCACCCGACCCCCACAGCTAACACCTCTCTAGGCGCCCACCAACTCCCTCCAGCATTAGAACAGATACATGCATGTGTATGCCCAGTTGTATGAAAAGATATATCTTGTTAGAATAGATATTTTGTTGTTTTTTGGAGGTGACTATTTTTGAGAAGCAACACTTTTTTTCTTCAGATTTGTGATGTTGTTTTTCAAATATCGCATCCGGCTATATATAAAAACAAATTAGGGTATTTATTTCAGTCTTAGAAGACAGAGACTCAGACAATTACTTCCCTGTAAACCGTAGGTCCTAATATTTCTGTGACAGTATAATGAGTCTCACGCCCAACGAGTCTGAGATTCTGCAGAAAATGTCATTATCTTGTCAGACCCACACTATTTCTACATCACCAGTGCTGTTCTGTCTTTGTGTCTTGAGAGTTAAAAGCCCTTCGGTTGACTTGTTTCGATAGCAGAACCGAGAGAGAGAAAAAAGATTATAGATATTCCAGACAGGCATCTTGATGTCGGTGTGAGGGTCCAGGACAAAGTAGGCTACAACGCAGCCACTCTTCGGTAATCGACTCCATTGTCTTGTATTTTTCTTGAATGTCAACATCTAAACTAGCCTACTCTTCGTCTCATCTCATCTCGTCTCGTCTCATCTCATTTAATTTTCTCTCTGTCTGTCTGTCTGTCTGTCTGTCTGTCTGTCTGTCTGTCTGTCTGTCACACACACACACACACACACACAAACTCACACATATATGCTCTCAAGTCCTACTCTTCAGAAAAACTCTTGTCTTCGCGAGTATGGTGTGACAGATTGCTGTTGTGCTGGACCCTACAAAATGGAGGCAGGAAGGAAGGACAGTGTTTGGTTTCCACCGGGGGCCGTCGCAGTCTAGACCAGCAAATATTGTGCTTGTACTACTACACGCTTTCATTTATTTGGAGTGACTTCGCTTCCGCACCGGTCAAGTTGCGCACATTCTCTCTCCCTCCCTCTCCCTCCCTCTCCCTTATTACCATATGTATGTTTCGTCAAATTCGTAGTGTCCATATACTCTTTTCATGTGTTGTTTTGTTCTCGTCTTTGTTTGCAAGGACAGATTGTAAGACTAGGCAATGCCTACAATCTCCATCCTTCTGTAATAAAGTTTAATCAATCAATCAATCAATCCCTCTCTCTCTCTCTCCCTCTCCCTCTCCCTCCCTCCCTCTCCCTCTCTCTCTCTCTCTCTCTCAAAAGACAGAAATGACGCGACCTTATGCATTCTTCATGGTCAAGGCGCAGGCTGCACTATACAATGTCAATAAGAAGCGACCAATTTGATTTTGAAAAGTTCCAAAAACAAACATGTTGCTTTTTTGTTCAATACTTGTGTTTTATGTGTAGCTTCACCGTTCACCAACATGCGATTATAGGTGCCCGTCATGATTTAGAAAAACCCGTTAAGTCGTACTTTAAATGTGTGTATATATATCCAAGCTACATGACGGTAACGTAGATTACGGTAACGTAGATTACGCTAACGTAGATTACGGTAATGTACAAGACCTCACGACAGAGCCAAGAGTCACCGGTCGGCCCTAACTATAAATAAATTAAAAACTCGCAGAATGCTCCTGTGTGCAAAAAGTATATCACAAGGTGAAACAGAAAAAAAAACCAGTAACGTAGATGACGGTTATGGAACCCTCAAGTCTTTTTACATTTAGTCAAGTTTTGACTAAATGTTTTAACATAGACGGGGAATCGAGACGAGGGTCGTGGTGCATGTGTGTATGTATGTGCGTGTGTATGTGTAGAGCGATTCAGAGAAAACTACTAGACCGATCTTCATGACATTTCACATGAGAGTTTCTGGGTATGATATCCCCGGATATATATTTCTCATTTTTTCGATAAATGTCTTTAATGACATCATATCCGGCTTTTAGTAAAAGTTGAGGCCGCACTGTCACGCCCTCATTCGTTGACCAAATTGATTGGAATTTTGGTCAAGCAATCTTCGAGGAAGGCCGGACTTTGGTATTCCATTTCAGCTTGAAAGCTTAAAAATTAATTAATGAGTTTGGTCCTTAAAAATCTGAAAAATGTAATTAAAATTATTTTGTTATAAAACGATCCAAAAACAAGTTCACCTTATTTTTCGTCATTTCCTGATTCCAAAAACATATAAATATCTTATATTTGGATAAAAACAAAAACAAGCTCTAAAATTTAAAAATATAAAAATTATGATTAAATTGAAAATTCCAGAATCGGTTAGAAAAATTGTCATCGTATTCCTTGTTGGTTCCTGATTCCAAAAACATATATATATGTTATGTTTGGATTAATAACAAGCTCAGAAAGCTAAAAAGAATAGAGGTACAGAAAAGCGTGCTTTCCCACTCAGCGCAACCACTACCGCGGTATACTGACTTTTTAATTTCACTGCCATTGCCACGAGCGGTGGACTGACGATGCAACGAGTATACGGTCTTGGTGAAAAAATGTTCAGTTTCATTCGGTTAGTTCGACAGCTTGACTAAATGTATTTTCGCCTTACGCGACTTGTTGTTTCTCGAGCTTAGTTGCCTCTTCGTTAGAATCAGACGCACCTCAGCAGTACATAAAATAACAACTTTTGAAGGTTGTTTAAGGGATATTCGTTTGTAAAAAGGCCCCCTAAAATGGAATCAAATTATATTTCCGAAAGACGTTACTTCGTTTGTGCCTATTTTCCCGGACATTTACTTTTAGCCATGGTGTCGACACACACGGACTTCCTCCTGCACAAAAGATGACCGCAGCAGCACCACTGATGGTCGTGTGCTTTACAACAGTAGTGCATATAATAAAAGAAAATTTGTCTATACTGTTACAATAAATTCATGTTCTTCAAACATACGGCCTGACATTAATGTAGATGATGTTTTAGCAGTATTTATTGCTCTCAGGACTAGGACACGCAAGTTATTCAAATACATTGATGTGCCGGAGTTATAACTCACGGCCGACCACAACAGAGGTGAGAAAAGTTTATCTTTTACATCTGCTGTTTTAGCTACAGGACCCTCGGGCAACGAAAAACTGAAATGAATGGTCGTTTCTCATTGACATGTGGCGTATAGTGGATCGTCAAGTATAGTGGATCGTCAAGTATAGTGGATCGTCAAGTATAGTGGATCGTCAAGTATAGTGGATCGTCAAGTATAGTGGATCGTCAAGTATAGGGAGGGGGTGGGGGCAGGTTTAATTACTACCGTTTCTTCTGAAGCCATGTGTCCCTGACCACCATTATCTGGCGGAGACAATTACACGCTCTGCATGTATTTTCTTGGAGTGCTTCCATCAGTCTGTCGCCATCCAGGGCATTTCTAAAACAGGATACCTTCAATTCTTCTTTCAAATGCAAAGTTCCTTTCCTTAAGTGTTTAAGGTATCTTCGACATCCCATATACGACCATGTAGAACGAGGCCCACGAGAAGCTGTGGGGGTCGGCAACGTCGCTGCGGCGGGCTGCGGACTTCGCCCTACAGACCGAATTGAACATTTAGCATGGCTGGGAACGCAGAAGATCAGAAGCAGATCATGTAGAACGACACACATCTGCCCAGACTCTTGCAGAGGATAAGAATACAAATTCACGAGAAAAGATTCCAAAACACAACGGCTTGGCTGCTTCCTTTGCATGGTGGCATCTTTTCTGATTACTTTGGGATATTGACATACAAGGTTCCTGTCGATAATCTGAGCGAATAAAAATCTGTACTGACATGTGTGCGAGACTTTTGGGTTCAGAATAGAAAAAGTGAAGAATAAACGAATGAATGTATATAAAAGACATCATTAGAAAGAATTATAAATGTTCATCAGTCCACACAAATTTGGTAATTAATGATACACACACACACACACACACACACACACACACACACTACATGACTAGTTAACATAAAAAGGTTTGAAGCAGGCAATAAACGGCGTCTTCCCGACAGCCATAATGTCTCCTCCGGTTCTTCTGGCGTTGGATTGAGCACCCTGTATAGCATCGTTCTATAGACTAGAAATACCCCACACACACACACAACACACACACAGACAGACTTATGCACACACACACACACACACACACACACACACACACACACACACACACACACACACACACACACACGGCGAGAGGAGATGGAGGAATCACCTGTCCCGTTGCGCTGAAAACTCGCAGAGCGGAAAATGGTGCTTCGTGCAGTGCCAGCTTTCGTAAGGTTCCGGAAATTGTCCCGCCATGTTTTTAACACACATCCATTTCACCCCCGGTCTCCCTCCGCTGCTCCAATCCGTCAACTGAAGCAGCAAGGTATCTGTCTTACTCCGCCTGCTAGTAGTAAGTGTGTGTGTGTGTGTGTGTGTGTATGTGTGTGTGTGTGTGTGTGTGTGTGTGTGTGTTGTGTGTGTGTGTGTTTTGTGTGCGAGTGTGTTAGTTAGGCTGATGGGGTCTATGTCGACCAAAAGAGTGGGATTCCCTGTAGGTGGAGTTCCTGTAGAGGGATTCCCTGTACACAGGGAATTCCACAGGTTAGAGTTTTTCAATAAAACTTGCAAACCATACTCGAATTTCTAAGAATTATCACTAAAGATCGAAAAACATCAAATTCTACCGATGTCGCTAAGCATCACGTGACTTTCAGCGATAACAGCGAAACACTACTGGACCTAGACCCTGTGGGATTCCCTGTTTACAGGAAATCCCCCTACAGGAACTCCACCTACAGGGAATCCCACTCTTTTGGTCGACATAGATCCCATCAGCGTTAGTTAACTGTTGCTTAATGGGTCCAGCGGACCATTTAGGCCAAATCAGGACTCCACAAGTTTAACATTGCACAACTTTAAATTAAACCAATTTTAAAAAACAAAGTCAAAAAACAAAGTCAGGAACGTCACCCGAAGAGAACACAAAAGTTAAGTCGAAACCCTACGTGTTGATGAACTTTAAAATTCAAATCTTAAAATAAAGGCCAGACTCCCTTAAAAATAGAAATAGAGCTGTAGAGCTGGTCTCCATAAAAATCTGTTTCAAAATAGAGGAGTCAAAATACTTCACTCGCAAATCATATAAATCATTGCATTCAGTGAGGACATTTATCACAGAAAAGCTATTATCACAGGCGTCGCACCATGGTGCTTCATCTCTTTTGAGCAGGTGCACATGAGTCACATAAGACAGTGTGACCAGTGTGCAACCCAGCCAAAATACTCTCTTCTTTTCCATTTGAAGCTATCAAAAGCCAGGGCTGTGATAGCTCAGGACGTATCTTGTAGAGTTTATTTTCTTTGCAGGCAGACCAACGGTCTTGCCATAGTTTTACACTGTAAAAAGGGTCTTTCGACGCCGGTCGGAGAAAGGGACTGATTGTTCAGGAAGCGGTGGAACCGCCATCTCCAGAGCCCTTTTTGCTGCCTTGTCAGCAATTTCGTTACCTTGTATGCCCGTATGACTGGGCGCCCACATAAAATGTATAATCTTGCCTTCAGAAATAAGCTTAGTGTGAAGGTCGTGAATGTCGATTAGTGCGAGTGTGTGTGTGTTTTATGCGCGAGTGTGTGTGTGTGTATGTGTGTGTGTATATGTGTGTGAATGCAAGTGGGATATTTTCAAGATAAGTACCTTTAGACTGTATGTGTGTGTGTGTGTGTGTATGTGTGTGTGAATGCAAGTGGGATATTTTCAAGATAAGTACCTTTAGACTGTGCTGCCTAGTACACTAACAGCAACAGTATATGTACATGTAGGGAATTGACTTTTCAGCCAGCGAGACGGAGCGGGGGGAAGGGTGGGCACACACAGCTGTATGCTGGTTTTTTCTCCCCTTTTGTTTTTCCATCTCTCTGATGTCGGCTTAGCAGAGAACTACCGGTCTAAGAACCACTGTTGAGGCTCACGTGGGCTGCAAGTACCTTAATTGTGTGTCGTCAATTCCTCTACCTCCCTTGCCGCCACTCCGGCCTAAAATGAATGGCCTCAGACCGCTCTCTTAGCATCCTTTCCTTTATGTGATGTACACTCTGTCACTCTGCTGTTGTCAGATAGTTTAGTAGTCGTGACCAGAATTGGTACGGTTTTCTAGACTTAGGTTAAATTGTCCTTGTTTTGCAAACGTGAATGATTTTGTAATGGCATTGAACAACTTTACCCTGGCATCAGCTGCGGTCGAGTCATTTCTTCTTATTTACTGAAGTAATTGGAGGAGACGCCAGAAGTGTTTGACGGAACTCCCATGTTGACTTGAGAGAAAACAAAATATGGGATGGTTCTTTTCCCTAATTATATTACTCGATTTCACCCTTAAAAATTAAAAATCATTTGGTTCACTCTTGGCGCAAAAAAAACCCACTTGTTTCCTTTTTACATTTAGTCAAGTTTTGATTCTTTCTTTCTCCCTGCTTTCATTGCGGTATTTTTTGTGGGTTTTTTATCTTTTGTTCTGGCTTCGAACAAAAATCAAATGCACGTGCAGTTCAGCAAGGCGCTAGTCGTAAATTGGACAAAACGTGCTGGAGAAAAAGACTGTATTGAACATTTTTGTTATTCGTTTGTTTGTTTGTTTGCTTAACGCCCAGCCGAACACAAAGGGCCATATCAGGGCGTTTTTTACATTTAGTCAAGTTTTGACTAAATGTTTTAACATAGAGGGGGAATCGAGACGAGGGTCGTGGTGTATGTGTGTGTGTGTGTGTGTGTGTGTGTGTGTGTGTGTGTGTGTGTGTGTGTGTGTGTATGTGTGTGTGTGTGTGTGTGTGTGTGTGTGTGTGTGTGTGTGTGTGTGTGTGTGTGTAGAGCGATTGTGACTAAACTACTGGACCGATCTTTATGAAATTTGACATGAGAGTTCCTGGGAAGGATATCCCCGGACGTTTTTTTTCTTTTTCTCGATAAATGTCTTTGATGACGTCATATCCGGCTGTTTGTAAAAGTTGAGGCGGCACTGTCACACCCTCATTTGTCAATCAAATTGATTGAAATTTTGGCCAAGCAATGTTCGACGAAGGCCGGACTTCAGTATTGCATTTGAGCATGGTGGCTTAAAAATTAATTAATGACTTTGATCATTAAAAATCTGAAAATTCTAAACAAATTTTTTTTTATAAAACGATCCAAATTTACGTTCATCTTATTCTTCATCATTTTCTGATTCCAAAAACATATAGATATGTTATATTTGGATTAAAAACAAGCTCTGAAAATTAAAAATATAAAAATTATTATTAAAATTAAATTTCCGAACTCGTTTTAAAAACTATTTCATCTTATTCCTTGTCGGTTCCTGATTCCAAAAACATATAAATATGATATGTTTGGATTAAAAACATGCTCAGAAAATTAAAACGAAGAGAGGTACAGTAAAGCGTGCTATGAAGCACAGCGCAATCGCTACAGCGCCAAGCAGGCTCGTCACTTTCACTGCCCTTTGCACTAGCGGCGGACTACGTTCAGTTTCATTCTGTGAGTTCCACAGCTTGACTAAATGTAGTAATTTCGCCTTACGCGACTTGTTTGTCTTGTTTTTTTCTTCGGTTAGATCGAGTTCAGAGGTTCCAATGTCTTAAATGTGTTTAAGATCTTGATCTCACTCACCACCACCAACTCAATTTAAGATTTGGTTACATAAGTGAAAGTGCGAATGAAAAGAGATCGGATTTCATTTTTATGGGTTTTAAAAAAACTCCGTATACCATGGCTCGAACACATTTTTGTAGGCTAGGTTTGTTGGCATGTATTACAGCTTGCAAGCATAGTTTGAAGCCAGTTTTAGGCGTCGGAACTTTGGGAACTTTCTTTCAACTCTACCTACACATAGTGTGAAGGAAAAGGCCTGAAAGGTCACAGAAATATGCCAAGACCTTGGTGATGCACTGTGTCGAGCAGCTTCACGGCAGACCTTGCTGTTCCTCCAGACAGCACTACCAATGTGTATGGCCTAGCTCCTAACCGGAGAACGTCCAAAGACAGCGCTACCAATGTGTATGGCCTAGCTCCTAACCGGAGAACGTCCACAGACAGCACTACCAATGTGTATGGCCTAGCTCCTAACCGGACAACGTCCAAAGACAGCACTACCAATGTGTATGGCCTGGCTCCTAACGGGAGAACGTCCACAGACAGCACTACCAATGTGTATGGCCTGGCTCCTAACGGGACAACGTCCACAGACAGCACTACCAATGTGTATGGCCTAGCTCCTAACCGGAGAACGTCCAAAGACAGCACTACCCATGTGTATGGCCTAGCTCCTAACGGGAGAACGTCCAAAGACAGCACTACCAATGTGTATGGCCTAGCTCCTAACGGGAGAACGTCCAAAGACAGCACTACCAATGTGTATGGCCTAGCTCCTAACCGGACAACGTCCAGAGACAGCACTACCAATGTGTATGGCCTAGCTCCTAACGGGAGAACGTCCAAAGACAGCACTACCAATGTGTATGGCCTAGCTCCTAACCGGACAACGTCCAGAGACAGCACTACCAATGTGTATGGCCTAGCTCCTAACGGGAGAACGTCCAAAGACAGCACTACCAATGTGTATGGCCTAGCTCCTAACGGGAGAACGTCCAAAGACAGCACTACCAATGTGTATGGCCTAGCTCCTAACCGGACAACGTCCAAAGACAGCACTACCAATGTGTATGGCCTAGCTCCTAACGGGAGAACGTCCAAAGACAGCGCTACCAATGTGTATGGCCTGGCTCCTAACCGGACAACGTCCACAGACAGCACTACCAATGTGTATGGCCTAGCTCCTAACCGGACAACGTCCAAAGACAGCACTACCAATGTGTATGGCCTAGCTCCTAACCGGACAACGTCCAAAGACAGCACTACCAATGTGTATGGCCTAGCTCCTAACCGGACAACGTCCAAAGACAGCACTACCAATGTGTATGGCCTAGCTCCTAACCGGACAACGTCCAAAGACAGCACTACCAATGTGTATGGCCTGGCTCCTAACCGGACAACGTCCACAGACAGCACTACCAATGTGTATGGCCTAGCTCCTAACCGGACAACGTCCACAGACAGCACTACCAATGTGTATGGCCTAGCTCCTAACCGGACAACGTCCAAAGACAGCACTACCAATGTGTATGGCCTAGCTCCTAACCGGACAACGTCCAAAGACAGCACTACCAATGTGTATGGCCTAGCTCCTAACCGGACAACGTCCACAGACAGCACTACCAATGTGTATGGCCTAGCTCCTAACCGGACAACGTCCAAAGACAGCACTACCAATGTGTATGGCCTAGCTCCTAACCGGAGAACGTCCAAAGACAGCACTACCAATGTGTATGGCCTAGCTCCTAACCGGAGAACGTCCAAAGACAGCACTACCAATGTGTATGGCCTAGCTCCTAACCGGACAACGTCCAAAGACAGCACTACCAATGTGTATGGCCTAGCTCCTAACCGGACAACGTCCACAGACAGCACTACCAATGTGTATGGCCTAGCTCCTAACCGGACAACGTCCAAAGACAGCACTACCAATGTGTATGGCCTAGCTCCTAACCGGAGAACGTCCAAAGACAGCACTACCAATGTGTATGGCCTAGCTCCTAACCGGACAACGTCCAAAGACAACACTACCAATGTGTATGGCCTAGCTCCTAACCGGACAACGTCCAAAGACAACACTACCAATGTGTATGGCCTAGCTCCTAACCGGAGAACGTCCAAAGACAGCACTACCAATGTGTATGGCCTAGCTCCTAACGGGAGAACGTCCAAAGACAGCACTACCAATGTGTATGGCCTAGCTCCTAACCGGACAACGTCCAAAGACAGCACTACCAATGTGTATGGCCTAGCTCCTAACCGGACAACGTCCAAAGACAGCACTACCAATGTGTATGGCCTGGCTCCTAACGGGAGAACGTCCACAGACAGCACTACCAATGTGTATGGCCTGGCTCCTAACGGGACAACGTCCAAAGACAGCACTACCAATGTGTATGGCCTGGCTCCTAACCGGAGAACGTCCAAAGACAGCACTACCAATGTGTATGGCCTAGCTCCTAACCGGACAACGTCCAAAGACAGCACTACCAATGTGTATGGCCTAGCTCCTAACCGGACAACGTCCAAAGACAGCACTACCAATGTGTATGGCCTGGCTCCTAACCGGACAACGTCCAAAGACAGCACTACCAATGTGTATGGCCTAGCTCCTAACCGGAGAACGTCCAAAGACAGCACTACCAATGTGTATGGCCTAGCTCCTAACCGGACAACGTCCAAAGACAGCACTACCAATGTGTATGGCCTAGCTCCTAACCGGACAACGTCCAAAGACAGCACTACCAATGTGTATGGCCTAGCTCCTAACCGGACAACGTCCAAAGACAGCACTACCAATGTGTATGGCCTAGCTCCTAACTGGACAACGTCCAAAGACAGCACTACCAATGTGTATGGCCTAGCTCCTAACTGGACAACGTCCAAAGACAGCACTACCAATGTGTATGGCCTAGCTCCTAACCGGAGAACGTCCAAAGACAGCACTACCAATGTGTATGGCCTAGCTCCTAACCGGAGAACGTCCAAAGACAGCACTACCAATGTGTATGGCCTAGCTCCTAACCGGAGAACGTCCAAAGACAGCACTACCAATGTGTATGGCCTAGCTCCTAACCGGACAACGTCCAAAGACAGCACTACCAATGTGTATGGCCTAGCTCCTAACCGGACAACGTCCAAAGACAACACTACCAATGTGTATGGCCTAGCTCCTAACCGGACAACGTCCAAAGACAGCACTACCAATGTGTATGGCCTAGCTCCTAACCGGACAACGTCCAAAGACAACACTACCAATGTGTATGGCCTAGCTCCTAACCGGACAACGTCCAAAGACAGCACTACCAATGTGTATGGCCTAGCTCCTAACCGGAGAACGTCCAAAGACAGCACTACCAATGTGTATGGCCTAGCTCCTAACTGGACAACGTCCAAAGACAGCACTACCAATGTGTATGGCCTAGCTCCTAACGGGAGAACGTCCAAAGACAGCACTACCAATGTGTATGGCCTAGCTCCTAACCGGACAACGTCCAAAGACAACACTACCAATGTGTATGGCCTAGCTCCTAACCGGACAACGTCCAAAGACAGCACTACCAATGTGTATGGCCTAGCTCCTAACCGGACAACGTCCAAAGACAGCACTACCAATGTGTATGGCCTAGCTCCTAACCGGACAACGTCCAAAGACAGCACTACCAATGTGTATGGCCTAGCTCCTAACCGGACAACGTCCAAAGACAGCACTACCAATGTGTATGGCCTAGCTCCTAACCGGACAACGTCCAAAGACAGCACTACCAATGTGTATGGCCTAGCTCCTAACCGGACAACGTCCAAAGACAGCACTACCAATGTGTATGGCCTAGCTCCTAACCGGACAACGTCCAAAGACAGCACTACCAATGTGTATGGCCTAGCTCCTAACCGGACAACGTCCAAAGACAGCACTACCAATGTGTATGGCCTAGCTCCTAACCGGACAACGTCCAAAGACAGCACTACCAATGTGTATGGCCTAGCTCCTAACCGGACAACGTCCAAAGACAGCACTACCAATGTGTATGGCCTAGCTCCTAACTGGACAACGTCCAAAGACAGCACTACCAATGTGTATGGCCTAGCTCCTAACCGGACAACGTCCACAGACAGCACTACCAATGTGTATGGCCTAGCTCCTAACGGGAGAACGTCCAAAGACAGCACTACCAATGTGTATGGCCTAGCTCCTAACCGGACAACGTCCAAAGACAGCACTACCAATGTGTATGGCCTAGCTCCTAACCGGAGAACGTCCAAAGACAGCACTACCAATGTGTATGGCCTAGCTCCTAACGGGACAACGTCCAAAGACAGCACTACCAATGTGTATGGCCTAGCTCCTAACGGGAGAACGTCCAAAGACAGCACTACCAATGTGTATGGCCTAGCTCCTAACCGGACAACGTCCAAAGACAGCACTACCAATGTGTATGGCCTAGCTCCTAACCGGACAACGTCCAAAGACAGCACTACCAATGTGTATGGCCTAGCTCCTAACCGGACAACGTCCAAAGACAGCACTACCAATGTGTATGGCCTAGCTCCTAACCGGACAACGTCCAAAGACAGCACTACCAATGTGTATGGCCTAGCTCCTAACCGGACAACGTCCAAAGACAGCACTACCAATGTGTATGGCCTAGCTCCTAACGGGACAACGTCCACAGACAGCACTACCAATGTGTATGGCCTAGCTCCTAACCGGAGAACGTCCAAAGACAGCACTACCAATGTGTATGGCCTAGCTCCTAACGGGACAACGTCCAAAGACAGCACTACCAATGTGTATGGCCTAGCTCCTAACGGGAGAACGTCCAAAGACAGCACTACCAATGTGTATGGCCTAGCTCCTAACCGGACAACGTCCAAAGACAGCACTACCAATGTGTATGGCCTAGCTCCTAACCGGACAACGTCCAAAGACAGCACTACCAATGTGTATGGCCTAGCTCCTAACGGGAGAACGTCCAAAGACAGCACTACCAATGTGTATGGCCTAGCTCCTAACCGGACAACGTCCAAAGACAGCACTACCAATGTGTATGGCCTAGCTCCTAACCGGACAACGTCCAAAGACAGCACTACCAATGTGTATGGCCTAGCTCCTAACGGGACAACGTCCAAAGACAGCACTACCAATGTGTATGGCCTAGCTCCTAACCGGACAACGTCCAAAGACAGCACTACCAATGTGTATGGCCTAGCTCCTAACCGGACAACGTCCAAAGACAGCACTACCAATGTGTATGGCCTAGCTCCTAACCGGACAACGTCCAAAGACAGCACTACCAATGTGTATGGCCTAGCTCCTAACCGGACAACGTCCAAAGACAGCACTACCAATGTGTATGGCCTAGCTCCTAACCGGACAACGTCCAAAGACAACACTACCAATGTGTATGGCCTAGCTCCTAACCGGACAACGTCCAAAGACAGCACTACCAATGTGTATGGCCTAGCTCCTAACGGGACAACGTCCAAAGACAGCACTACCAATGTGTATGGCCTAGCTCCTAACTGGACAACGTCCAAAGACAGCACTACCAATGTGTATGGCCTAGCTCCTAACCGGACAACGTCCAAAGACAGCACTACCAATGTGTATGGCCTAGCTCCTAACCGGACAACGTCCAAAGACAGCACTACCAATGTGTATGGCCTAGCTCCTAACCGGACAACGTCCACAGACAGCACTACCAATGTGTATGGCCTAGCTCCTAACGGGACAACGTCCACAGACAGCACTACCAATGTGTATGGCCTAGCTCCTAACCGGAGAACGTCCAAAGACAGCACTACCCATGTGTATGGCCTAGCTCCTAACGGGAGAACGTCCAAAGACAGCACTACCAATGTGTATGGCCTAGCTCCTAACCGGACAACGTCCACAGACAGCACTACCAATGTGTATGGCCTAGCTCCTAACCGGACAACGTCCACAGACAGCACTACCAATGTGTATGGCCTAGCTCCTAACCGGACAACGTCCACAGACAGCACTACCAATGTGTATGGCCTAGCTCCTAACCGGACAACGTCCACAGACAGCACTACCAATGTGTATGGCCTAGCTCCTAACCGGAGAACGTCCAAAGCTTTCATGCAAGAAGTCATGAGGAACTGCATCTGTTTTAGAAATGTTAGGCGATGGTCAAATACCACACCTAGATGATTTGCTCCTGTCACTACTTCGACGAAGTCTTGTCCCAAACTATCGAAGGCTTCGGGAATACACCTTGTTAATGTCTTGGTGAAAAAATGCAGTACGTTCAGTTTCAGTCCGTGATTTCGATAGCTTGACTAAATGTAGTAATTTCGCCTTACGAGACTTGTTATTCCTTGCTTTTGTCTTCCTTTTCATCAGTTACTAGATTGTTGTAGGCCCTAACAACCTCGCAAGATCATTCTCGGTCAATCACAACTTTTGTTTCTTTTTTACATTTAGTCAAGTTTTGACTAAATGTTTTAACATAGAGGGGGGAATCGAAACGAGGGTCGTGGTGTATGTGTGTCTGTCTGTCTGTGCGTGTGTGTGTGTAGAGCGATTCAGACCAAACTACTGGACCGATCTTTATGAAATTTGACATGAGAGTTCCTGGGTATGATATCCCCGAATGTTTTTTTCTTTTTTTCGATAAATGTCTTTGATGACGTCATATCCGGCTTTTCGTGAAAGTTGAGGCGGCACTGTCACGCTCTCATTTTTCAACCAAATTGGTTGAAATTTTGGTCAAGTAGTCTTCGACGAAGCCCGGACTTCGGTATTGCATTTCAGCGTGGTGGCTTAAAAATTAATTAATGACTTTGGTCATTAAAAATCAGAAAATTGTAAAAAAATATATATATATATATAAAACGATCCCAATTTACGTTCATCTTATTCTCCATCATTTGCTGATTCCAAAAACATATAAATATGTTATATTTGGAATAAAATCAAGCTCTGAAAATTAAATATATAAAAATTATTATCAAAATTAAATTTTCCAAATCAATTTAAAATCACTTTCATCTTATTCCTTGTCGGTTCCTGATTCCAAAAACATATAGATATGATATGTTTGGATTAAAAACACGCTCAGAAAGTTAAAACAAAGAGAGGTACAGAAAAGCCTGCAATCCTTCTTAGCGCAACTACTACCCCGCTCTTCTTGTCAATTTCACTGCCTACGCCGTGAGCGGTGGACTAACGATGCTACGAGTATACGGTCTTGCTGCGTTGCATTGCGTTCAGTTTCATTCTGTGAGTTCGACAGCTACTTGACTAAATGTTGTATTTTCGCCTTACGCGACTTGTTTCTTTCTTTTTTTCTTTCTTTCTTTCTTGCTATTCTTATCTTTTTCTTTCTTGCTTGCTTTCTTTGAAATCGATCCAATGCGACAAATCTGCACACATCAAGGCATGTCGGACTTTCAAAAAACAAAGATCCTTCACATGAACGGAACCTAAACCTTAGCGGGTATACTGCACTGAAGTGACTGAACTCGGACATACTCCATGACATGACACCACTACATCTTGAATGTGAACATACCTTGCAGGATAAGAAACCATTTTTCTCTGCAAATCTCAGGACTTGTGACAATCACTCATCCCAAGAAAACTTCCGCAATTCAATTTCTCATTTGCATGATTGCCCAGTAAAACCTCAAAGGGTCATGGAAGGGCCATTCTTTCTTTCTTTCTTTCTTTCTTTATTTGATGTTTAACGTCGTTTTCAACCACGAAGGTTATATCGCGACGGATGGAAGGGCCATCCGATTTTTTTAAATCTTTAAAAACGACCAAGCTTGACACAACTGCACACATCACAGCATTTCAACCTTTCGTTTTTGCTTTTTCAAACGTGTTTTTATTGAAAAGCACTGCTGTGTATATCGTACTTTTAGATTGAGAAAACGATCAAGAATGCAGTTCATTTATTGTCTCCACTCTTTAATAATCATGCAAATAATGACAATCAGCTGTTAGGCTCACAATCCGCAGCGAGTAAAAGAATCTTTGTGAGAAGAAACAAGTCGCGTAAGGCGAAAATACAACATTTAGTCAAGTAGCTGTCGAACTCACAGAATGAAACTGAACGCACTGCAATTTTTAAGCAAGACCGTATACTCGCAGCATCGTCAGTCCACCGCTCACGGCAAAGACAGTGAAATTGACAAGAAGAGCGGGGTAGTAGTTGCGCTGAGGAGGATAGCACGCTTTTCTGTACCTCTCTTCGTTTTAACTTTCTGAGCGTGTTTTTAATGCAAACATATCATATCTATATGTTTTTGGAATCAGGAACCGACAAGGAATAAGATGAAATAGTTTTTAAAACGATTTCGGAAATTTAATTTTAATCATAATTTTTATATTTTTAATTTTCAGAGCTTGTTTTTAATCCGAATATAACATATTTATATGTTTTTGGAATCAGAAAATGGTGAAGAATAAGATGAACGTAAATTTGGATCGTTTTATAAAAAAAATATTTTTTTTACAATTTTCAGATTTTTAATGACCAAAGTCATTAATTAATTTTTAAGCCACCAAACTGAAATGCAATACCGAAGTCCGGCCTTTGTCGAAGATTGCTTGGCCAAAATTTCAATCAATTTGATTGAAAAATGAGGGTGTGACAGTGCCGCCTCAACTTTTACAAAAAGCCGGATATGACGTCATCAAAGGTATTTATCGAAAAAAAGAAAAAACATCCGGGGATATCATTCCCAGAAACTCTCATGTAAAATTTCATAAAGATCGGTCCAGTAGTTTAGTCTGAATCGCTCTACACACACACACACACACACGTACACACACACGCACACGTACACACACACACACGCACACACACACACACACACACACACACAGACAGACACACACACATACACCACGACCCTCGTCTCGATTCCCCCTCTATGTTAAAACATTTAGTCAAAACTTGACTAAATGTAAAAAGAAACAACTTACTATTTTTTTTAAAATGCGGTCGCCATATTGCCACCTCGACATTTTAAAAATCGCAAATATGAGACTTCAATACGGCTAGAAAACCGCATCAATTCTGGCCACGAGTACTCGGAACTATCTGACAACAGCAGAGTGACAGAGTGTACATCTACATAAAGGAAAGGCTGTTAAGCGGGCAGTCTGAGGCCATCCATTTTAGGCCGGAGTGGCGGCAAGGGAGGTAGAGGAATTGACGACACACAATTAAGGTACTTGCAGCCCACGTGAGGCTCAGCAGTGGTTCTTAGACCGGTAGTTCTCTGCTAAGCCGACATCAGAGAGATGGACAAAATAAAAGGGCAGGACAACTAGCATAACTAGCATAGAGAGAGAGTGTGTGTGTGTGTGTGTGTGTGTGTGTGTGTGTGTGTGTGTGTGTGTGTGTGTGTGTGTGTGTGTGTGTGTGTGTGTGTAGCGCGCGTGTGTGTGTGCGAGTGCGTGTGTGTCTGTCTGTGTGTGAGTGCGTACGTGTGTGTCAGTGTCTGTTTGTGGGAGTGAGAGGGAGACACACGCACAGACAGACAGAACGAGCGGACGAACGAACGCGTGGTTTATTGCATAGGCCGTCGGTTCACTGCAAAAATGGAAGAGTGGGGCGAAGAAATAAACACAAACTCGCGACATGGGGAGGAGGAAGATGGGGAAGACAATTACACAATAACTGACAAGTCAAGAACCAACACGAAAACCATGTCCAGCATCCCTAGACATTATCCTAATCTTTGACTTATGCCAGCGTTTGTACGTAACTTGAAGTGTACCTCAGTCACGCACACGATGAGTTGGTAACCTAAAGGGGAACCTAAAAAGCACCTGATATGCAAATACAGGGGGAATCACTTCTTGTCCGCTTTCCTGCTCTGTCACGCGAAAGACAGACGGTGATAGATATAAAAAGTCAGAGAGACAGAGAGAGAGAGAGACTCAGTGAGAGAGAGAGAGAGAGAGAGAGAGAGAGAGAGAGAGAGAGAGAGAGAGAGAACATTTTGCGGTAGGTTTTGAGAGTCAAAGTGCAATCTGGTCATAAAAAAAGTAAGAATTGACAGTCTCAATGCGTTCGGCCGCGACTCTGTAAATGAAGGGAAATGATGATGACTTCTTGGGGTGGTTATTTTAGCTTGACAAGACAGGGTTTTTTGCGCCAGGTCTATCGCAGAGCGAAATATCAGTGTGGAGAAAGCGGGAGGAGGCCGCCAGAGAAAAAGAGAGAGAGAGAGCGAGAGAGAGAGAGAGAGAGAGAGAGAGAGAGAGAGAGAGCGAGAGAGAGAGAGAGAAAGAAACACACACACACACACACACATACACACACACACACACACACACACACACACACACACACACACGGAAAGACAACTAGCAGGCGAGGAAAGACAGACACCTTACTGCTTCAGTTTACGAATTGGAGCGGCGGAGGAAGAACGAGGGTGGAAATTAGACGTGAGTTAGAAAGTTGGCTGGACAATTTCCGAAACCTTACGAAAGCTGAAACCGCACTAAGCATCATTTTCCGCTCCGAGAGTTTCCAGCGCAGTGGGTTCGCTTTTATAAATTCTGAATGGATATGAAAATCTAAACCGCTGTCTACACCCCCCCCCCCCCCCCCCCCCCCCCCCCCCGCATTTTTATTTTTTATTTTCATACAAAGCCGGGTTTTCCCGTGTAACATGCCCTTAATGGCTTTGCCGTGAGGGCGTAAAACTTACATTTTTTTCTCTAAAATCTAAACCCTGTTCTTTATGATTAGTAAACATGAAGAGAACAAACAAAATGATTAATTCTTCACTAGTTTTGCAAAAACCACCACCAGAAAATAAGCGATTGCTAACCGATTTCCACCCAAATGGAATTCACTAGGAAGGGTTACTAAAACAAAAAGCAAATTAGTTAAACCTACATCCAATATATAATAGGTCCCTGGTTGAAAATATTCAAAAATAGACTAGACAGCAAACGACAACAGAATATTTTGGTTGTGCCTTTGGTGATTAAAAACAAGTGGGCAAATTAAAACTGGCGTAATGCAAACCCAATGACAAAATATGTACAGACAATGATGATGGGCGTTTACAGGCCGCAAAACATATTCACAAGTTCCTGTCAGTATCTGTGGACTAGTTAAAACAAACATCCAGAATCAGATCATGCTACATGTGTTCTACTCGTAAGCCGAGACCAAGGTTCGTGTCACATTATCATTATGAATCACTCGTGGATCATGCTACATGTGTTCTACTCGTAAGCCGAGACCAAGGTTCGTGTCACATTATCATTATGAATCACTCGTGGATCATGCTACATGTGTTCTACTCGTAAGCCGAGACCAAGGTTCGTGTCACATTATCATTATGAATCACTCGTGGATCATGCTACATGTGTTCTACGCGTAAGCCGAGACCAAGGTTCGTGTCACATTATCATTATGAATCACTCGTGGATCATGCTACATGTGTTCTACTCGTAAGCCGAGACCAAGGTTCGTGTCACATTATCATTATGAATCACTCGTGGATCATGCTACATGTGTTCTACTCGTAAGCCGAGACCAAGGTTCGTGTCACATTATCATTATGAATCACTCGTGGATCATGCTACATGTGTTCTACGCGTAAGCCGAGACCAAGGTTCGTGTCACATTATCATTATGAATCACTCGTGGATCATGCTACATGTGTTCTACGCGTAAGCCGAGACCAAGGTTCGTGTCACATTATCATTATGAATCACTCGTGGATCATGCTACATGTGTTCTACGCGTAAGCCGAGACCAAGGTTCATGTCACATTATCATTATGAATCACTCGTGGATCATGCTACATGTGTTCTACGCGTAAGCCGAGACCAAGGTTCGTGTCACATTATCATTATGAATCACTCGTGGATCATGCTACATGTGTTCTACGCGTAAGCCGAGACCAAGGTTCGTGTCACATTATCATTATGAATCACTCGTGGATCATGCTACATGTGTTCTACGCGTAAGCCGAGACCAAGGTTCATGTCACATTATCATTATGAATCACTCGTGGATCATGCTACATGTGTTCTACGCGTAAGCCGAGACCAAGGTTCGTGTCACATTATCATTATGAATCACTCGTGGATCATGCTACATGTGTTCTACGCGTAAGCCGAGACCAAGGTTCGTGTCACATTATCATCATGAATCACTCGTGGATCATGCTACATGTGTTCTACGCGTAAGCCGAGACCAAGGTTCGTGTCACATTATCATCATGAATCACTCGTGGATCATGCTACATGTGTTCTACGCGTAAGCCGAGACCAAGGTTCGTGTCACATTATCATTATGAATCACTCGTGGATCATGCTACATGTGTTCTACGCGTAAGCCGAGACCAAGGTTCGTGTCACATTATCAATATGAATCACTCGTGGATCATGCTACATGTGTTCTACTCGTAAGTTGAGACCAAGGTTCGTGTCACATTATCATTATGAATCACTCGTGGATCATGCTACATGTGTTCTACGCGTAAGCCGAGACCAATGTTCGTGTCACATTATCATTATGAATCACTCGTGGATCATGCTACATGTGTTCTACTCGAAAGCCGAGACCAAGGTTCGTGTCACATTATCATCATGAATCACTCGTGGATCATGCTACATGTGTTCTACTCGTAAGCCGAGACCAAGGTTCGTGTCACATTATCATTATGAATCACTCGTGGACAAAAGACAGTCATCAAGTTAAACTGGGGCCGTAAATTTGATTAACATCCAAACACAAAGGAATAAGGACACAGACATTTAACAATCAATCACATCAACCAAACCAACCACACACAAACACATTTAAAGGCTGCCATATTCGTAGCGTTCATTAATTAATTCATATTGTTTACATGTGCCAATAATGTTATAAAACTGTACCTAAGGGGATATGATAACGATTGGCTGTAGCTTTCGAACACAGAAAAAATTATTTCAGTATAGCAAAGTGGTGTTGGTAGTGTCGAATGTAAACAGAACAGTCTCAAACGCCATCTTTGGTTTACAAAACGTCACGAAGTGACGTCAACGGTCTAAAAATAGCCCAAGTCCTGAAGAACTGTTGCTAAACAATGCAATAAAGAATTAATTATTTCTCGTAATTGGTAAGGACTTCAAACCTAAAACTTTGCAGGAAGCTTAATTTATACATCCCCGCAACGATGGGAAAAGCCCTGGAAGTAATTAAACTAATTAAATAGGACTATGTCAGCCTTTAACAATCAATCACATCAACCAAACCAACCACAAACAAACAACATCACAAAGAAAAGCATCCCAAACAAACAAAACAAACAGACAAACAAAATTCAAGCATAAAATTCTACCTTGAGTGATACCTCCAGTTTTGCAATCTCCAGACGACGTCAGGTACACACAGGTATGTCGCACATCTTGGCAGAAGATCTTTCACGCTCCATGAATCAAATGTCACAGCTCACTGTGCATAATCACTCTTGGATGAATGTGTTACACAAAGGTTGTGCTGATACATTTGCCCTCAAAAAAGCTACATGTATGATTTTAGGTCTGAGTTATACAGATGTTTCAGTTTTAGTCTGAGCTGAAACGGGCGTGGCATTGCTGACTGAAGATTTTGAAACTGGAGGACTTGCATCGTCAGCCATTGTCTGAAAACAAACACTGTGTCAAGAAGTGATTGTGTCACTGTGTACTCGTGATTTCCGAGTTTTGCTTCTGAAGCCATTTTACCATAATTTTTGGATGCAGGTAGTCTTGAGCTTGACACCGACAGAAAATGTATAATATGCACTAAACAAATTTCAGAAAGTGCTCATACATTGTCAAGAGCCCCTGGATTATTCTTCAACTTGTTCACTTTCGCGAGAGAGGACAACAATTATACAAACTGCTTTGCCTCCAGAGGAATAAATCTGCAGAACATTATCTGCTTTTCCGTGCAGTCTTGAGATTTAAAAAAAAACACACAAAAAAAACCAATTAAAGGCACAGTAAGCCTCCCGTAAACCATCACAGATACTGTCAGGCTTTTACACACAGTACAAACACCCTTTCATTTAAACACTCACCGCTTGAGAACATCCTAGGTGCCCTCCGTAAAGAGCGAGCAATTTTCAAAGAATTTATTTTTGCGTGGTTTATCTTACCCCTGAGCCATCGTGAACCCGTGTGATCCAGTTTCCCTTTTTCACAATGTAGTCGTCAGTTAGTAATTTGAATGCGACTCGATGTGAGCTTATCTGCAATAGCACGTTATTATGTACCTCTGACTATGCACGAAACAAACGGCTGTGGTTCACAAGAACTCTAGCGATGGCTTTTGACTGTTCAGAGGAACTGGGATAATAGGCATAAACCGTCGTCTGCTACGAGAACCACGACATCGCGTGACCCTGCTTCCGGGCTTTTCTTTTTTCAAACTTTCAAAACTTCGAATTGTGCTGATCTTGTCTTCATGAAAAAAGAATTCTTTTATGATTTAAGAATGTTTGTGTAACATGCTGTCAATTTATTATTTAGATTTTAAAAGTTAGGTCTAGCACCAAATCGCACCACGGTCCGATTGTCTCTGAGACAATCCGCAAAATTAATTCTTTAAAAATTGTTCTCTCTTTACGTAGGGCACCTAGGATGTTCCCGTTTGGTGAGCGTTCAAATGGAAGGGTGTTTGTACTGTGTGTAAAAGCCTGACAGTATCTGTGATGGTTTACGGAAGGCTTACTGTGCCTTTAAACTACAATGTGCCTTACACTTTGAACATGTCTATCTGTTTCAAGTAAAAGGGAAAATGGGAGAGGCGATCGGAGGGAGGAGGAAGGATTGAAAAGTTTCAGAACGATCTCCTTGCTGCCTGGCTATAAAAATCCTCTGACCCCTGCGCAAAGAACTGCCTCGATCGAAACTTCAATAATGATACATTTCAAAAGTCAACATTTGTAGAAGAGATTGTTCGCAACGGATAACTTTCTGTTGCCGTCTTATTTTGTTCACTAAAGTCTCACGAAATACAAACACCATCTCGCTGGGTTGGAATGATGTGCGCGGCAGCGATTGGGGGAAAGGGGGGAGAATTCCTGTGTCTGTGAAAAGCTGTTGCCAGCAAAAGAAAGATTTTTGGTGTGTGCGTCTGTCTGTCTATCTGTCTGTCTGTCTGTCTGTCTTCTCTCTCTCTCTCTCTCTCTCTCTCTCTCTCTCTCTCTCTCTCTCTCTCTCTCTCTCTCTCATGTATTAGAAATTTGTAGGCCCTATTAGAAGTAAGGACCGGTTGTAAGAAAAGGGGTAGCCTTAAACTTCTATCCTTGAAAAATAAAGTTCCATCATCATCATCTCATCTCTCTCTCTCTCTCTCTCTCTCTCTCTCTCTCTCTCTCTCTCTCTCTCTCTCTCTCTCTCTCTCTCTCTCTCTCTCCCTCTTTCTCTCTCTCTCTCTCTATCTCTCTCCCTCACTCTCTCACTCTCTCTCTCTCCCTCACTCTCTCTCTCTCTCTTCCTCTTCCTCTCTCTGTCTCTCTCTCTCTCTCTCTCTCTCTCTCTCTCTCTCTCTCTCTCTCTCTCTCTCTCTTTGAGTACCAACAGGTCCTGCTACTATAACATCTTGCAAGGAGAAGAGGAAGAATACACTTTGACGAAATCGAAATCTCCATTAGCAACAAGATCCAGTTATCTTGCTCTCTGTTATGCTAATGCCTCTTCCCGGGCACCTCATTGTGTGCTGATGAAAATGCTGATTCTGAGACTCCCAGAATAGCAATAATGATTTAGAACGAGATTAGGGACAAGGGACGGTGGTTCTTTGTAGCTTTTTTCGCAGTGCATTTTTGTGTGTTGAGTAACAACCAGTATGGGACTGAGGCTTTTGTTTGAGGTCTATGTTTTTACTGAGGGGAGGGTTCATTGTAATGCCATCTTATGCTCACGTCAAAGCTTTGCGAATTTATGAACCACGGAAAGGAATCCCGAAAAACAAGGGCTTCACAGAAAATAAGCAGGAGTCGAAAACGAACGTTAAAGTTTGAGTCTAGTGATTCTAGCTATTTATTAAATGCTTGCTTCCACGACACCGTTTGACACATTTGAGCAAAGGAATAATGTATTTTTAATCTTTACATTATGTTTTATTCCAAGTTTTAAATCTCACATATTTCTTGCCATTGGTCTTAGACCAGAGCATCAAAAGCTGAATGGAAGTTCAAATACACAAACTCACACGCACACTAGTACGAATAAACACACACACTGACACACACACCGACACACACACACACACACACACACACACACACACACATAACGCCCCCCCCCCCGGTCCACCCTAAACCCCCACCTTTCTCACCATTATATTCTAGCAGTTCGCTAGCGCTGACAACTTCATTCCTGACAGCTCAGCGGCCAGAAAGAAGAAGAACAGGGACATCTTAATCCATACGATGCTATTCATGCTCAAACCATGCACGCGTAAGGAGCTTCTGTCTCCCGCTACAGTTCCAGGTTATGAATATTTAACTCCCATTATCTCCCCAAGCTTTCTTGTCTGCATTTCAAGGCAGCCAGCATCATGGTTAATTCCCGTCATTTTCTGCTGCTGGTGTCCGCAGCCTGCTACGTGGAGATAAGCACATCTCCATAACCGAAGAAGAAAAGACTGAATAAATGAGCATAGGGACCTCTCATCACGTACTATTCTACCTCCATCAATCGTTCCTTTGGGAGGACTCTCTGCAACAACTTTGTGTATTACAGTGGATAATGTTGTGGGACTGACCAGGCTGTGGATGGAGGGGAAGATTGGGAAAGGGGTTGCTTGGCAAGCCAGAAACGATGCACATGGGTAAGGTTACAGTTATTGCCAGTAATTTATTGCTCCTTGTCTTTAGGGGGCATGTGCGTTTTAACCCTATGGACTCTTGGGGTACCACAATAAAGAACATCTTTACGAGTGAGGTTCAGCTGCTACACTTGGGTATGGTATTGTACTTAGCCAAGATGACTCAAGTAAACAGACACATACGAGTTCAAACATCACGATAAAGGACGACTTTGCCACAATCAAACATCACGATAAAGGACGACTTTGCCACAATCAAACATCACGATAAAGGACGACTTTGCCACAATCAAACAATACGATAAAGGACGACTTTGCCACAATCAAACAATACGATAAAGGACGACTTTGCCACAATCAAACAATACGATAAAGGACGACTTTGCCACAATCAAACATCACGATAAAGGACGACTTTGCCACAATCAAACAATACGATAAAGGACGACTTTGCCACAATCAAACAATACGATAAAGGACGACTTTGCCACAATCAAACAATATGATAAAGGACGACTTTGCCACAATCAAATAATGACGCAGACTATAGAACATTTATATTTTTGACCAAAATATGACATTTTGACTGTCGAGACCTGTACCAAATATTATATCTTAGTCAAAAATACAAGTACAATGTATGCATAGATCCATTTTCGTTGGAATTTATCATGGCTTTGTTCACGAGTGAACGTTCACAAACGTGCACTCTTTTAGAGTCTCATCCTGCCGCCTAAATATGAGTTTCATAATCGGCCTCTGACATCACATGACTCAAAGAAGTAAAATTCCAGTGTTCAATCGATACATTGCTGAATAGACGCTGCAAAGATTTGGCCTTGAAACAAGCACGACCACTAACGAGATTTTCTTCGTTGGGCGACATTCGTGCTCCAACATGGCTTCCACCGATACGAGATAATGAAAAGATAAGACGTATCCTCACGTTTCTGCCATAACAAAAATTGTTCTCTTCAAAGTAGGGTTTCAATAAAAGAAGCAGCCCTGTAACAGCCGATTCTTACCACAAGTTCTCATTCAACGGGGTGCAAAAAAAATGATTCCACCCAGAATTACTTCCTGGTAAAACCAGGCTAGTCCACTAAGTCTTCTTCGTCTACGTTCGCTTCTTCAAACGTCCACTAATGGCGCGCACGAATGTCGCCGTCCTCTTCTAGGCCACCGGTTTTCTCTTGGGGTGGGGGGGGGGGGGGGGGGGGGGGTTGCCATGCTTTGTGTCTTTTATCCTCCTGCAGCGGGAGGCCCTGGAGGGGGCGGGAACGTAGCTAAGTTGGTAGCGCGCTGGCTTTGTAACCAGTTCGTCGCTATCAGCGTGGGTTCGAATCCTCGGTTCGGCTAGGATTTATTTCTCGGAGTCAACTTTGTACAGACTCCTCTCGGTGTCCGAACACCCCCGTGTGCACACATGCGCACGAAAAAGATCCAAAGTTCACAGCCAAAGTCTCAGGGCTTGGACAACACGAAGACACCCATGCATTATCTGTCGTCTCGGATTATCATGATCGTATTTCGATACTTTGACGAGACGAACCCAATGCTGGCGTGTCGAAGAAGACAGCCACAGCGGGTTTGTTCGAGTCAAAGTATCACACCATATCCTCAGCGTAGTACCAATACCTGTCCCAACATAGGCCAACTGACCTAAGAGGACTTGCTTTTCTAGACTTTCTGTTCATACCCTCTGTAAACATAACCCCATTTTAAGACTCCCTCCTTTTTAAGACCTGAACTTCTCAGATTTTTCAAATGTACTAAATTTTGTTAACTAATGTTGCTTCTGGCCTCGGGTCCAGTGATTCATGTTGCTTCAGTGGTTGGCGAACGAATTCCGCGGTGATCAATACCAAATCATTGCCTTGTGAGCTTTGGTCGGTGTTGCAATAGATCACTAATAATGCTCTGGAATAAGAATGAATAGAGTAAAATAAAACAAAAGAAAGGAGAGTAAAGAAACAAAAAATAAAATAAAAATACCGCGCTGACAGGGCTCGAACTCTAACCGCAGTTCACTAACCACTGCGCTAGAAAGGCTTCCTTGCGAAAGGAAAAACTAAACTAGTTATTCAGGAAAGTTCAGAGGCAAAGGCGCCCGATATTGAACTCGGTACATTTCAGAAGAGGAATTTTTTTTCTTGTTTCTTTCTAGAGTATTTTTGGCAGCAAGATAACGTAACAAAGCAGACACATGTTTGGTTGTCTTTATAGAACCTTTTCTTGAACATTTATGGGGGGTAAAGACACTGGTGATTCGTATTTCTTCAAACCGGTGTCTTGTGCCTTTGCTTGTCCCAAGCTCTACTTGCAGTGCAACTGTTCGTTTGCTTCAGTGGATGATTTAGGTCAGTCCGTCACTTGGTTTGATATGCACGAGAAAAACGTAGTGTGACTGTCCTTTTTACATCCCCGGGGTGTGTATAGGATTCGGTCGATGTGTTTGTTTGTTTGTGTGTTTGTGTTCGCATATAGATCTCAAGAATGAACGGACCGATCGTCACCAAACTTGGTGAACAGGTTCTATACATTCCTGAGACGGTCCTTACAAATATTGGGACCAGTCAAACACACGGTTAGGGAGTTATTGGTGGATTAAGATTCTACAAGGACTTATAGAGAAACATATTCATGGTCAAAGGGAAATAACCTTCTCAGTTGGTGGCAGTGAGAATGGGTGCAGTGAGAATGGTTATTTCCCTTTGACCAACGGGGGTGTTTTTCCTACCTCGAAGGAATTTCTTGTTATAATACAACCCAGTGATAACTCTCACTACCTCATTGTAACTTCCCCTGTAACTTTGTCCCCTGTAACCGTTTCCTCTGTAACCGTTTGCTGTTTGATTGTTTCCCGTTTCACCACATGCATTCACTGGAACATACCCACAGTGCCGTTTCACCGTTTTCCTATAAATTCTTCTTGAAACGACCATCTTCACACACACAAACACACACACAAACACACACACACACACACACACACACATACACACTCTCACACACACACACACACACACACACACACACACACACACACACACACACTCACACACACATAGACAATGAAACAAATAATTGTCATGTGCTGTGTCGGCCTTGAATGACCCTCTTGGGTTGAATGGGCACTAATTAACACTTTAGAAATCATAATTAACACTTTAGAAATCATAATTATGGCACTTTAGAAATCTTAATTTTGCCCGTTCTGTGTATCTACGCACACACGAAATCTTCGCTTTAACTCTTTAGCATGAAATGAAAAGAAGCAAGAAATAAGAAATAAAACAAAGAAATAAAAAATGAAACATTGTGTATTGTGTACGTGATTGTGTTGCATTTATTTAAACTTTATTTGTTTTTAAATGTGTATTGTTGCTGTCATTAAGATTATTATATTTAAGATTGTAAGGCGCTTAGAACTATTTTAGGATTTGCGCCCTATAAATACCCTTATTTTTATTATTATTATTATTATTATTATTATTATTATTATTATTATTATTACATGTAACATCCTTGTCTTCTGTGTCCCTGCTGTGTGTGTGTCTGTGCTTGTGTGTGCATGCGTGTGTAGAGTGGACATTATTTTTGCGAATTCAAATTCGCAACTGACTCCTATATCAATCTGCAAAATCCATTCAACAAAGGATTCCCACTCTGTACAGTAAGCAGCCATGGCAGGCTGATGAAGTTTTGTGTGTGTTCAAGTTTAAGGCTGCCCTTTTCATATGTAAACGTTTGGACAGTTCTGTATTGGTTCACAAGTTCGTGTCCACAAGAAGGAAGGCATGTTTAACTGCTTGTCGAATTCCAGTCTCCCTAAAATCCATATTGCGTTTTGCTGGTATAAAGTTTACTTGTATGCTAGTGACGTTCCATGACATAGGCTAGGCAGGTTTCTCAAGGTCGTCAACCAATGACAACGTTAATAGACAGCCTGTCACCAAAACTTGCGCACAAAAATGCTCTCTCTCTCTCTCTCTCTCTCTCTCTCTCTCTCTCTCTCTCTCTCTCTCTCTCTCTCTCTCTCTCTCTCTCTCTCTCTCTCACACACACACACACACACACACACACACACACAAACACACACTCAGTGTTGTTTACAGGCACTTCCAAGGACTAGCACCAAAAGACCCCACTTTTGAGGACTTGTTTACTAATTTTAGAAGAAAAAGTAAAGCAGATTTGTAATTAGCAGAGTGCCCTGATTGTTCATTTAACTAGTGATAATAAGTAGATGTGAAAACCAATAAACAACACTTCACAGCTGAGAGGCCAAAGCTTGATTTGTATGAAGGTTAACACACGAAGATAGAAAATTACGACTTTTGCGGACAAATCGCAGTTTTGGCGGGCCTTTTGAGGGGGTCTCCAGATTGGCTGTGTGAACGTGGTTCAGCCATAACAAATTCAGCGGACGTCCACTGAATTCTTGGGTCCGCGGAACACGGGTGTGTAACGTAGAAATAGTCCGTACAAGTAGGCCAACACATACACACACACACACACACACACACACATACACACACAGTCATTGATATGCAAGCCTCCGGCAGGCGGAAAAATCTCCCATTTTTGTATTTATCCTTTATGCTTGATACATTCCCTGGGATTGCATAATACCGCCGTCGGGTGCAGATCATTTTTGATTGTATTTGTTTTGAAAGGTCACAGGACGAGTTGCCTTGGTCTTTTTCCAGGTATTGTTTGCCTGGTGTGTGCGTATGCTTTTAAACACAATTACCATTATTGCTTCAGGGTAAACAGAAACCAACTCAATGTTTGTGCGAATCAAAGAATATTAAATTTCCTACAAAAGAGTCTTTTCGATGGTGCATTAATATTTTCGACGAGACTGCAATACTTTTCTGTTGGCGACTGAAGACAAAATATCCTTACGTTTGTTTTGAGATTTCAACCACTTCCACGAAAATTGACACTTACCAACGGCAAACGTACATTTATATGTTGTTGATAATATTTTATTGTTGAAATTCCACATAAGGGCAAACAGACAACTAAACTCTGAAGTTCCGAAACATCTTAGTTCGCTTTATGTTGATGGCTCAAGGTCATGAACGCAGGTCAAGGTCAGTGCTCCCATCCTTGTGTGATACAGGAGGTATCGGGGATATCAGCAATGTCAATCAGTGTGTCGTCTGGTTCTTCGTCCGCTTTGGAATCACGAACCTGAAAAAAGAATCACCAGCAAATTACCCATGTTGTTTTTTGTTGGCATTTAGCATTTAGCGTCAGTAATAAATAATTAACACTATAAATTGCGACTCACTACTGGCAGCGAGTTGAAAATACCGCAAAAATGTTCAAACAAAATTAAGGTGACATTGCCCACATTCATGCTGGTATGAAGACGTCAAGTTAAATTTGATAAATAAAAAATCACAAAATGCACTCACATTTATTGTACTTGACAAACGCATTAAAATGCTGAGATGGTTAGATATGATTTGGAAAAGAACGAACCAAGGCGAGCGAAATAACAAATTGTGGTACTTCCGCAACCTGGGTTAAGCTTATGTATAATTGCATACTGGCCCTATCCACACAGCAACGGTCATGAACCTCCCGTAACGACTGACCCAGCTTACCAAGATCAAACCTCTTCGCCTTTACCTCCCCATACCGCCCCTCCCCTCATCCCCAGCCCCCAAACCTCTCACCAACCCAACCACCCCCCTTCTCATCCCTCCATCTCATCCTCTCACACACACACCTCACCCCCGCAAAAAAAACACCATCAGATAGCTAATCGTAAATCTCCGTTGAAACCAGAACGGCAGAGCACGTCTCATTAATTCCATATCACATCACAGTGCTGGGAGAGCCGGTCCTGGCGTGACCTGCCATGACCTTCACATGCGCTAAACTGCTGGCCTGCGTCACGTGCAAATATAACTGGGAAAGAGATTTGTCATCCACTTTTGTGACTATGGCGGCGTGCTGGTGCCAAAAATTATAATATCTGTGTAGTGATGATATTGAAATATTGCATTGTTGTTTTTGCAGAGCTTGTCAACTTTTTTCACGGAGAGGACTTCCTTTAACTTCCGAAACTATTATGGCCATTTGGGCAAATTTATAAAAGAACGTAAATCCCAGCAGCATCTCCAATTAATTATCGGTATTAAGTCAAAGCAGATTCGCAGATTTACCGACAGCATTGTCTTTCTCTTGCTTTTTAACTTCGGAACTATGTCGACAACAACTTAGCTGTTAGTCATGGAAAGTTGTACATGTAGCTGGCATTGATATATGTAATTATCACCGCTAATAACCATTTGCTCATTTCATTTGCAATAACGCTCTCTCAGTTTCTAACATTAAAGGTAAACTACTGCCAGAAGTCATAGTAATCAGTATTGGTACTCGAAAATATCATGGGGGGCCCGGTAGCTCAGATGGTAGAGCACTGGACTTGTGATCGGAAGGTCGCAGGTCGAATTCGGGCCGGGACGGACACGGGTCAACTTTATGTGCAGACCCAGAGACGGAAGCCATGTCCCACCCCCGTGTCATCACAATGGCACGTAAAAGACCTTGGTCATTCTGCCATAAGTGCAGGTGGCTGAATATACCTAAACACGCAGACACCTGGGTAGCGCGACTCCGTTGCTGCTAGCTTTCCACTGGGAGGAAGCGACCCGAATTTCCCAGCGATGGGACAATAAAGTAATGAAAATGAAATGAAAAATGAAAATGTCAGTGACAATAGTCAGGATGACACGTACTATATTTGTTATAATCATCGCTTTTTGCACCACAACACAATCCCTGAAAATAACCACTTTTTATTAAGAACGTGTCATTTGTAATATTTCTACTTGCAAAATGTATCAATGACAATTGTCAGTAAGACACTTATTTCGTAGTTATCACTTTTGGCGCAACCATGCTGCCATAGCCTATACATGCGAATTGAGGAAATGCATGTAGGGGAAGGGCTCCTAATATGGACCATTTTTTGTTTCATGCTGATAACTAGCTTGTTTTCTTGAGAAGAAGTTTCATTTTGTGTTTGGTAGTCCTTCTCTCTAAGATTAACCGTTAGGTCTAATTAGAGTGAATTAGCTTTGATAGACATTCAGCAAAAATTAAATACAGAAAAAACCCACAAATGGTCCATATTAGGCGCCCAGGCTCCTAATATGGACCTGTGAAGCGGCCTTCACGATTCACTGTAAAAAGCCCCCTATACTTCAAAATAACATCATACAACTTAGTGTGCAAGTCAGACTAATTAAAGTATGCTTTAGATGTATTTGTTTCGGGTTGATGAGAGCATTATTTGAAGCACACCAGGAAACTAAAGAAGCATATGAAAAACAGAGTGAAAATAAGTGAAATTATCAACTTCCACGAAAAGAAGACTATTTGTTATATCTTTTTTTAAATATCGAGGGCTAGTTATAGGGTTTTTTCAGCAAGCTTCTTAATTAATTAATGAAAATAGCCTTTAGCTTTTAATTTCTTTGATTTGTTGAAGGTGGTCCATATTAGGGGACTCACACAAAATTTGAGATTTTGCTATTACTTTTTGTTTGCAGTTGAAAACTCGGGGTCAAAACTGCTAAAATATAACAAATACGGTCTTAGATATCATAATTACATAACATTTTTTGTGTGATAAAAGCTTTGGCTGTGGACAGAAACGAGTCCGCTTTGGGCGGCAAATTTAGAGTGAACGCTGCCAAAAGTGAAAAAAAGAGAAAAAGCCTAAGGGTTTTGAGGTTTGTGTTTCTGCAACTGTTTTGACATGTGCAAGTTATCCAGAGAGGGTGAATACAGCGAATGAAATTGTTTTGAGCGCTCTAGCGCCGTTAGTTTTTCAGAACAGGAGGTGGTCCATATTAGGAGCCGGTCCATATTAGGAGCCCTTCCCCTATATGCTCAAGTGGAGGGGGGCAAGAGCACGAAAGGAAGAGAGAGGAAGAGAAGGGCAAAAATTAAGATGAGATCATAACTCTCGGGACGGTCGATGCCAGAGTAAGTGGGGAGGGGGGGGGGGGGGGGGGCGGAATCGATCCAATTAGCGGAATGTGTGGGTATATCTGCCAACATCTATTAGAAACCAAGAAATAATTTGAGCAGCTGCAGCTGCTGTAGCCTTGTTTTCATCTCTTTTCTTTTTTATGCAGATTGCTTGAAGCTTGGGTGATATATACGGGCCACCTTGTTGTTGATGAGTCTCATTAAACGTAATGAGTTTTTTTTTAAATCTCTCAGCGATGTTCGTACCTCAAGCACTGCAACCGGAAGTGCTCTTTTATATGAAAAACCAATAATATGGTACTCTTCCGTTGTCAAGCGATAATGTAAACATTCTACTCGCTAGTAGCAACAACAAACATTGCGTAGCAAGTTCGTCACTTTGCCGTTTTGTACCCCCTCCTCCCCGCTCGCCTCCTTGAGCTTTTCTATTGTATCCTCTTTTTTTGCTACTGTTTGTGCTCTTTCTGCTGGGACATTTCCTGCGGACTGAATATTATAAACATTTCAACAAGGTTCATAACTATGTTAATTACTGCTTACAATGTTCTTTGTTTCATACTATTTATGTCTTCTTCATATTGTAGCGTTGTGTGGACATGAATGATTGTGATGTGTATTTGTTATTACGTTTATTCGCAAAAGAATAAACTTTGCCATTGAGTAGACCAGTGTTGAGTTTGATTCAATTAAACCTTACTGAGATGCACAACAAACACCTTTTGCTGTTTATCATTTGAGGTATATCTTCATAATTTCAAGGCAGAACAAGTTGTACGGGTAATTAAGCTGTTTAAAAATAGATTTACCCACACGCTTAAATACATGCATATCTGACACAATGAGAAGGTTGGCTTATAAGTACAGAATGCACAAAATCCGGGTCCTTTTTCTTTGCAGCTATGGCAATATTGTACTTCAATCTTTGCAGCTATGGTAATATTGTACTTCAATCTTTGCAGTTATGGCAATATTGTACTTCAATCTTTGCAGCTATGGCAATATTGTACTTCAATCTTTGCAGCTATGGCAATATTGTACTTCAATCTTTGCAGCTATGGCAATATTGTACTTCAATCTTTGCAGCTATGGCAATATTGTACTTCAATCTTTGCAGCTATGGCAATATTGTACTTCAATCTTTGCAGCTATGGCAATATTGCAAAATTGGACTGTCGCCTCTGTATCCGTGGCAAAAGTGTACTACCTTCTCTTCAGCTATCGCAAAATTTGTAAAAATAATGGACTGCGTTCCCTGCAGCTATCGAAAAAGCGTACTATCTCCTCTGCAGCAAAGAAAAGAAGGCAGTACTTTCTCTGAAATATTGGCAAATTGCACTACCTTCTCGGTAGCAACGGCAAAGTAGTTTAACCTTCACTGGAGCTGTGGCACAATTGTACTCCCTTCTATTCGGCTATGGCATAATTGTACTATCTTCTCTTCGTCTATGGCAAAATAGTACTACATTATCCGAGGCTATACTACAAACTTGAACTTTCGTCTTTGCAACTAAAGCAAAGTTGTACTATACCTCCTCTGCGACTATGGCAACTATGTACTACATGTACTTTCTCCGCTGTGCAGTGACAGAACTGTTCTGCCTTCTCTGCAGCTAAGACAAAAAATGTACTACCTCTTCTAAAACTATGGCAAAAATTTACCCTTTCTCTAGCAAGGGCAAGATTACAGAACCTTCTCTACAGCGATAACAAAAGTGTAGTACTTTTTCTGCATCTATGATAACATTGTACAACGTTCTCTGCAGTAATGTCAAAATCGTCCAACCTTCTCTGCAGCTTTCAGGACGCGGTAGAAGTTGTGAAAAGCCAGCTTCTCCAGATCGCCTTCCGACCATCCCCGCGCCAGCAGCTCGGCAAACAGGTAAGGGTACGTGGACACATCCTTCAGCTCTCCCACGTGACTGCAGAGAACACGCTTAGGGTTCATGTTTCATCTTTATTCAATATTCAGGTTAAAGGTTTCCAAAATTAAAGTAGACCTCAACGGGGCTTTGTTCTCTTCTAGTTCTAAGACGTGTATGCAGGCCAGGCACAACATGTTTTGCTGGATTTGTGTATGACATAATACAGCGGTATTGTATATCTCTTTCTAGACGTGGCTTGGACAGACGCGATTGACAAGTCAAAACCTGCTCTTTTTTCTTTTAGTTTTTGTAAAGCCAGTCCTTTGAATTACAAATTTCGCATGTTGAATGTTGCCATTGATGTTCACTTTGTATGGAGATTCTCTATTAAAAATCAAGCTCATAGGGGGGGGGGACAAGCTAATGAAGGAACAGAAAACGGGATACTGTTGATCTCTTGTCTGTAACTGTTGACTGAACGAATGAGAGCTAGAGACGACAAGTTTGCCTACATTTCTTTGAGGACCTACAAAAACCAGAAGACAACTCACTCCGAGCCATCAAAGTCCGATCCCAATCCGATGTGATCAGGTCCCGTGATTGACTTGATGTGATCCAGGTGATCTGTATAACAAAACAAAATAACTTTGATTTATTTATCTCCGATTGACAGACTGTTCAGTTTGACTTCGGGCCAATATGTGACCCTCCACCACCGGGGAGTGTCTGGTAAAGGTGTGAGGGTCACCTTGGTCACAGGCTTATAACTCAAACAGTTTTCGCTCTTTTCTGAAACGGTTATCACCACTGGATAGAGCATAAAAAACTCTTTAGGAAAATGTAAAAAATATGAACATCAGGCAAAGGTGACATGTGACTCATTTCGTGGTGGAGGGTCACATATGTTCTTCTCTAGTCTTGATTTTGATATGTTAGCAACCAATCTCTCTCGGGTTTATTGCTTGAGAATGTGTGTTAGTCTTGCGAGGTCATCGCTGAGTTAATCTTCTTCTTCTTCGTTCATGGGCTGAAACTCCCACGGCTTTTACTTTTATGGCCGTTTTCATAATCATGGCTTCGTGGAGATAATTTCGTGTGTGCCTTCGAGGATGTCGTTTGGTTTTGGCGGTCGGAAAAACGTTCAATTCACACATCTTTCCAATCGCCGATAACTTTGCAGTCATTTCGGGCAGATAAGATCTGCCTGAGCATTTTCACGGTTGGGCAAAGCACACGCAAAGTACTGCTTAACTTTGGAAAATTGCCGACACAGTTATAGCCATTTGGGAAAATTTGCCGAAGAAAATATCCTGACAACATTCCGTGCACTTTATTCCCTGACTTTACCTGCCACCTGGCTGATGGACGCGGTCCTGTTGTCATCGCCGTACACGTTGTCCAGGGTGCAGTTGATGAAGTCAGGGTAAAAATTCACCATGATGATTCCGCCGTTGTCGCGCTGCACGTACCAATACAAAGTAGTTATTTGACTTGCATGGTCAAGAACTGTGTTTGTCCAGACCCACAGAAGCGTCAAACAATAAGTACTAAACTAAACCTAACTAGACTAGACTAGACTAGACTAGACCAGACCAGACCAGACCAGACCAGACCAGACCAGACCAGGCCTAAACTAAACTAAACTAAACTAAACTAAACTTAACTTAAACTAAAACTACAAACGAGCATGCCGCACGAATATGATTATGACGATGACGATTATGACGCTGACGACAACGACAGAATTGTTGACTACGGCGACGTTGACTTTGATGTATATCAGACAGAAAACTTTAATATAAAATACACAATAATTATCTCACGACAAAGACAGTATAACACATCAACAAAAACTACTCATGCAACGACCATTACGATAACAATGACCACAGCATTGGTGATAACGACGACGAAGACAACCCTGATAACTGACCAGCAGATGCAGAACATCATCGGGGGCATTACGGCGATGCGGACAAAGGGTGTAGGACGAGGAGTGACTGAAGATGACGGGGGCCGTAGAGATGTTCAAGGCATCGTACATGGTATCCAAGGCAACGTGCGATATATCCACTAACATGCCCATCCGGTTCATCTCTCGTACAACCCGCTGTCAATAAGAAGATAGATCAATTAATAATAAATTAATCAACCATTCAATCAATCACTCAATCAATCAATCAATCAGAAAAGCGATGTACAGGGTGACCCCCCAAAAAGTGCAACCCATAACAATTCTAATAACTTTTGCATCTGTCAAAAAAAAACTACTTCATATTCGGTGTACATTAATTTCAGCTTATGCATGATCATATCATTAAGTTTAAAATTAAACGGTCAAGTGGTCTGAATGTTGTGCTCTTTCAAACAAAACATCCAGATTCACGAATTGGCTGAAAAGTAGGAGGTTGGCTATTATCAATTGACTTGTTTCAGATGACCAATGATTTTGGGTGTTTTTGTATACTTGGACCTGCAGATATTCCCAAAGGTAAAAGTCTGGAAGGTTTAAATCGGGTTAGAGTGGGTACTGCTCAATGTCAAACCTCCCACTTTTCTGCTGATTCCTGAATTTGGATATTTTTTTCGAAATAGCACAAACATCCGACCACTTGACCTATAAATTGAAAACTTTGTGATATGATCATGCATAAGCTTGAAGTATTGTATACCAAATATGAAGTAGTTCGTTGCCCAGATGCAAAAGTTATCAGCATTTTTATGGGTTGCAGCATGTACCTTCATTCATGAGAATGGGAATGTGAGGTGTGCCCACTTGCAAGCGTTTAACATAGTATATATCAAGTATTATACTAATGACGTTCATCTCTACCAACATCAAATTGATTCTCTCTATATCACTTTTTTTTCTCTTCTTTTCAGCCTAGACCTACCTCTCCGAAAGGTGACAATCCATGGTGTACAGGTGTGTTGTATCTCGTGCACTTATAGTTGTCAGCCCTAAAATGAAAGGGAAAAAACAATGCAATAAATTTAAATGTAATTTAAATGTTCAAAGTACAAATGTATTATAAAGCAAAAATATGTCTGCCCAATAAAGAAAACCATAACTATGGCATCATTTTTCTTGAAGCATCTAAAAATGTAGTCTCTCATACACGGAGTTTAACATTCTCATTCTCACGCGAACACACACACACACACACACACAAACACACACACACACACACACAAACACACACACACACAAACACACACACAAACACGCACGCACCACCGCCGCCACACCCCTGCAGACGCATGTCAAACAAACATTACTGTACACCCCCCACCCCCTCTTTCTTTCTACATTTGCTTAGAATGCAGTGTTAACCCACCAAGGCGTGTTACAACTCCACGTGAGAGTCATGTAGCGTACTCCCAGCTCGTAGTACATACGTAGCACGGCCAAACTACTATCGATCATGTTGCCCCCCTCCAGGCCGATCAGAGACGCGAACTTGCCCTCGTGAAATGCATCCAGGATCCCTGAATGACATATGAAATAACATGTGTGCAGATATACGTATCAGCAAGAGACGCGAACTTGCCCTTGTCAAACGCATCCAGGATCCCTGAATGACATATGAAATAACATGTGTGCAGATACACGTATACGTATCAGCAAGAGAAGCGAGCTTGCCCTGGTGAAAAACTTATCATAGACACAAGAATGCCTGTAGCACATGTCATGTCAAAATGTCTGTAAAACACGATTTGTCAAAGAGACGAACTATAGCCCTTGTAAAACACATACACAATATCTGAATGACATTGTGAATCAGATGGTCTGTGAAACAAGATTCGTCGATAAGATGAAATTGTCTTTGTAAAACGCATCTAAATTACGTGAACGACAAATATCAAAAAGTCCCACTCTGTGAAACACCATTCGTCAAAGAGACAAACCAGTCTTTGCAAAATGCATCCAAAATACGTAAACGTTTATTCTCAATGATAAACAAGAGCGCATCAGAAGAATAACTGTATCTGAGATCCCTTTCTCACCAATCAAAGACGCAATTCTCCCATTGGTTTACTTGCGTCTATTGCGTGGCAAACGCTCACAGACGTCAAATGGCAGACACATCTATGATTTATGAAATCATTGTGGCCGCGCCGATCAGTGATCGAGATCGATGAACCGTCCCTTTAGGGGTGCCTCCAGAATAACACGGTCATATATTCATACAGCTTGATTTGGGGACTCAAACAAGGCCCAAGAGAAAACGTCCCCTTATGGCATTGCTTCAGAGGCCGATGGACACATCCAGCATATGATCAATCCGTGAATATTCGCTTTCATAATTATTTAGATAGATGCGTCAAAAGCAAGGATCCTCAACATGCGACATGTTTCCGACACACACAAAGAAAAAAAGCTCCCAAAATGTGAAAGTTATTCTTCTTCTTCTTCTTCTTCTTCTTCGTATTCGTACGACGGTTGTGTCAGGCTCGGAATCCGAGGATGCCACGAACATGGACGTTCTTTCCAGGTCTTCCAGTGCTCCCCACATTTTGGTCCTCAGATCTGTTGGGTCAGGCCATGTCTGGATCCGCAGTTGGTCGAGGAGGGGACACGCTTGGAGAACATGTTCTGGAGTCTGATCTCCCTCTCCACAGTCACATGTGGCAGACTCTGCTACACCTGTCCTCCTTAGGTGTGCTTTGAGGCAGCAGTGTCCAGTGCGGAGGCGGAAGATGATAGCCTGCTCAGCACGGCTTAGGAGATGGAGGGGGTCTTGGTGTGGCTTGTAGCCAGAGGTTTTGTTGGTGAATTTCTCTTTCCATCTGTGTTTTAAAAGCTATTAAAAATGGAAGATGTTCATGAGAAAGTTATATTTCAAAATTTGAAGCCAGGTATTTCAAACCCTTCCGATTACAAGGATATAATTGTTTTTTGTTCTCTCTGGGGTAGACGACGAATCATTGTATGCTTTTTTTCGATGGAGTGCCTTTGGACTAGATCATCTTAAAGATGATCTTATCCCATGTTAAAGCTTGGCCAGAACTGAGACAGTGGGGCGAACTTTGTTTTGGTGAGGTGTTTTCACGAGACGGAGTGGGCCGTTGAAACGGAGAACTATACACTACGGCACGGAGAACTATACACTACGGCACGGAGAACTATACACTACGGCACGGAGAACTATACACTACGGCACGGAGAACTATACACTACGGCACGGAGAACTATACACTACGGCACGGAGAACTATACACTACGGCACAAGTGACAAGACAAAAGCAGCAGGGCAGATGAGCTGGCGAAAGAAGGAGCCGTGGAAGACCAACCTAAAAACAGTGTCAGCTTTAGTGAGCAGAAGACAATCATCAAGGCATTGATGAGGCCAAGGACAAACAGAGATAACTACCACACAATGTCCAGAGAGCAGCAATTGCAAGTCAACCTCATCAGGCTGCGTACTGGCCACAACAGGCTCAATGCTCACATGAACCGAAAGTTCAAGCTGGCGCCATCACCAACCTGTGCCTGCGGTCAAGAAGACCAAACAGCGGAACACATCTTACAGCGATGTCCCTTACTAGATGAGGAACGAAAAGAAGTGTGGCCGTCACCAACTCCCTTGCAGACCAAACTATATGGCAGTCGACAGGAGTTGGAGAAAACGACAACATTTATCACCAGGGCTGGACTGATCGTGTAACCTCTGCGAACGCCAAGAAAAGAAGAAGACGAGACATAAGCCAAAATCAAGAAAAGCTTCTTACCATCAGCAGTGGTGACGAACTGGAAGACATGGCTGTACTTGTGAACGAAGCGCTTGATGAGGTCAATCAGTCTCAACCCCTTGGTCACTGCGTCACGGTACTGGGCAATGCAGTCCGAGTAGGCTGACCACATCTTCACACACAACAACAAAACAAGAAAGGGTATAGCTATTGAAACCAAAGCTATTATCAAAGGCAATACAAAAAACAAAAAAACACTTCTTGGTACGTCGACCTTATGGTCTTTGTTTTGGACGGACAAACAAACAACAAGTCGCGTAAGGCGAAAATAGAACATTTAGTCAAGCTCAGTCAAACTCACAGAATGAAATTGAACGCATTGCATTTTTTCCGCAAGACCGTTCACACTCGTAGCATCGTCTGTCCACCGCTCGATGCAAAGGCAGTGAAATTAACAATCCAGAAAAGCGCGGTAGCGGTTGCGCTGAGGAGGATAGCACGCTTTTCTATATCTCTATTCTTTTTAACTCTCTGAACGTGTTTTTAATCCAAACATATCATATCTATATGTTTTTGGAATCAGGAACGGACAAGGAATAAGATGAAATTGTTTTAAAATCGATTTCGGAAATTTAATTTTAATCATAATTTTTATATTTTTAATTTTCAGAGCTTGTCTTTAATCCGAATATAACATATTTATATGTTTTTGGAATCAGAAAACGATGAAGAATACGATAAACGTAATTTTGGATCGTTTTATAAAACAAAATTAATTACAATTTTCAGATTTTTAATCACCAAAGTCATTAATTAATCTTTAAGCCTCCAAGCTGAAATACAATACCAAAGTCTGGCCTTTGTCGAAGATTACTTGGCCAAAATTTCAATTAATTTGATTGAAAAATGAGGGTGTGACAGTGCCGCCTCAACGTTTACAAAATGCCGGATATGACGTCATCAAAGACATTTATCGTAAAAATGAAAAAAAATCTGGGAATATCGATATCATACCCAGGAACTCTCATGAAAAATTTCATAAAGATCGGTCCAGAAGTTTACTCTGAATCGCTCTACACACACACACACACACACACACACACACATACACACACACACACACACACACACACACACACACACACACACACACACACACACACACACACACACACACCACGACCCTCGTCTCGATTCCCCCCTCTATGTTAAAACATTTAGTCAAAACTTGACTAAATGTAAAAAGGAGACAATTTAAAGAAGAAGATCTCAGCTGAGTAAAATGTTCGAAATGTCTATTATTTCTTTAAAAAAAAATTATAAATTTAAAGAAAGGTTAAAATAAAAAGTACTAAAACAAAAACGAAATGGAGAAAACAAACGTGATCAAATCATAATATTTTCACACAGCAAAACGTGCTGTCCTTGGTATATATTTTAATTGGGTCAACAGTGTAAAATGTTCAGAAGTATATAGTACGTGGGGGCCTGCTATTTGGAAGTTAGAAGTCTTTCGCCTGCATATCACTTTTGTTTACGTCATGAGATGAACGCTTGGTTAGTTGGCTTGTGAAGGGGGGGGGGGGGGAAGAGAGAGTGTGTGTATGGCGAGGCAGTTCTGAAATATAGGTGCCAAATACATGAACATTAATTCCATTCCACCATTTTGGAAGAAGGCATATAGTTGCTCTGGTGGCAGGGATATGAATAACCACATGAATGCGCAAGACACACTAACATATAAACAAATGCACATACAAACACGAGAGCGCACGAACGCATGCATGCACGCAAGCACACACACACACACACACACACACACACACACACAGAGGCACACACACACACACACACACACACACACACACACTAACACTAACAAACTAACACACACACTAACACACACACACACACACTCACACACACTAAAAAACTAACTAACACACTAACACATACACGCACACACACACACACACACACACTAACAAACTAACACACACACTAACACACACACACACACTAAAAAACTAACTAACACACTAACACATACACGCACACACACACACACACACACACACACACACACACTCACACCACCTCTCCTTTCCCCACCCTACACACGCACACACTAGAAGCCTTTTGTCAGGATGGGTTTGTGACCCACCACTGATTACCTGTGCCCCAAGAAGACCTTCACGAATGCGAGGAATATCAGTCTGACTGGGGTGTTTCGGTCGTGGCTGAAAGTAGTTCCACATATCTTTCTGCAAGTCCCATCCGTTCATTTGTCCCTCGAAGTCTATCATCAGGTGCCATGCCAAATCATTATGTCTGCAATATATCATGGAGGTACTGAAATCTAAAATCGACGGTAAGTTATTTATCGATAGAGGTATTTTTACATAGACACAAAAAGGCTGTATTTGCGAAAGAAAAAGAATCGTGTTTCGCACCTGGTCGGTCATGTAAATTAATCTTCTTTGATAAGAGTTTTCTTTTCTTTCTTTCCATCAATTTTACATTTAGTCAAGTTATGACTAAATGTTTTAACATCGAGGGGGGAATCGAGACGAGGGTCGTGGTGTATGTGTGTATGTGTGTGTGTGTATGTGTGTGTGTGTGTGTGTGTGTGTGCGTGCGTGTAGAGCGATTCAGACCAAACTACTGGACCGATCTTTATGAAATTTGACATGAAAGTTCCTGGGTATGATATCCCCAGACGTTTTTTTCATTTTTTTGATAAATGTCTTTGATGACGTCATATCCGGCTTTTCGTGAAAGTTGAGGCGGCACTGTCACGCCCTCATTTTTCAACCAAATTGGTTGAAATTTTGGTCAAGTATTGTTCGACGAAGCCCGGACTTCGGTATTGCATTTCAGCGTGGTGGCTTAAAAATTAATTAATGACTTTGGTCATTAAAAATCTGAAAATTGTAAAAAAAATATTTCTTTTATAAAACGATCCAAATTTACGTTCATCTTATTTTCCATCATTTGCTGATTCCAAAAACATATAAATATGTTATATTTGGATTAAAAACAAGCTCTGAAAATTAAAAATATAAAAATTATTATCAAAATTAAATTTTCGTAATCCATTTAAAAACACTTTCATCTTATTCCTTGTTGGTTCTTGATTCCAAAAACATATAGATATGATATGTTTGGATTAAAAACACGCTCAGAAAGTTAAAACGAAGAGAGGTACAGAAAAGCGTGCTATCGTTCTCAGCGCAACTACTACCCCGCTCTTCTTGTCAATTTCACTGCCTTTGCCGTGAGCGGTGGACTGACGATGTTACGAGTATACGGTCTTGCTGCGTTGCATTGCGTTTAGTTTCATTCTGTGAGTTCGACAGCTACTTGACTAAATGTTGTATTTTCGCCTTACGCGACTTGTTCTTCTTCTTTTTACTTGCCGCCATCTTCAATGGGCTTTCACTCAAGGTTTAATTTCAGGAACAGCATCCGGGTGTGGGGGGCAACACCTTATCTCTCTCTCTCTCTCTCTCTCTCTCTCTCTCTCTCTCTCTCTCTCTCTCTCTCTCTCTCGCTCTCTCAATATACCATTTCATTTTGTCTAATGCCCTCTAGTATTACATTGTACAAGAGTCCCGCGGCTTTTGGACGAGGGTTGGGCGTAAAAACAACAACACATCATCAGCTTCTACCACTGATTAACAGTGTGAATGTAGAAAGTTCTTACACACTCTCTGACTCGTGTAAACAGACTAACCCGTCAATCAGCGGTACTCTCTTTAAGATGCGTTTGGCAGCTTGCAAATGGTCATTCGTGGGATTGGTGTCATCCAGCAGAAGGCACTGACCTCCTTGACTGAACACCGACACTGGAAAACGTACACAGTTGACAGTGACACACGAATACGGCAGAATGTAGACGCATATAGCACATAGACACAGCAGCACGCAGACACAGTACAAAAGTATGTTGATGAATAAACCAGACTCCCATACACTACATGATCAGTGTACGTACACAGATGTAACACACTGACGCACGAACGAACGCACGTGTGTGTGCCGTGTGTGTGTGTGTGTGTGTCGTGTGTGTGTGTATGTATGTGTGTGTGTGTGTGTATGTGTGTGTGTGTGTGTGCGTGTGTGTGTGTATGTGTGTGCGTGCGGGTATTTGTGTGTGTGGGGGTGTGTGTGGGTGCGTGTGTGGGTGCGTGCGTACTTGTCACGAGTGTGAGTGTGTGTGTGTGTATATTTGAGTGTCAGTGTGTGAGTATGTTTGTGAGTGAGTGGGTCAGTCAGTCAGTCAGTCTTTCTGTCTGTCCCAGAAACGTCATGTTCCTGGATTGTGACGAAGCAGATATAACTTGTCTATCAGAACAACTTGTACTCACGTAAAAGCGACACTAAGATGATCATATTTGACTTCGAAACCATCACACAATGTCAGCGCTGCCTTGTGTCTCTGCTTGTGTTTTGCATCAAGATCCCATTTACTGATAAAAAAGCGACTGCGTGACCTAGTCTTATATCTACAGTGACCTTTAGGTGTGTACTTATGTGTGTTTTTTTGTTGTCATGATCATTCTTTTTTGTAGTTGTTGGTTGCTTTTTTTTGTTTTTTGGTTGTTGCTTTTGTTTTCTTTTCAGAGAAGTCCTGCTGAACAATCTCTACATTATTAGATAAGCATTCAGTAATACAGAATTATGGTAGGCCTATATGTGTGTGTGTGTATGTGTGTGTGTTTGTGTGTGTGTGAGTGTGTGTGTGCGTCAGTGTGTGTTTGTTAGTATGTGTGTATACATTCTTCTGTGTGTCAGGTTGATCGCGTTCTAGACAGCTGATTTTGTAGATTTGTTTTTGCCTTCTTTATTGGAGGTACGGGAACTTCAGTCTGAAGCAGGGTTGAAAAATAAAAAACTTGAACAGCCAATAACTCGATAATATTCTTTCCGAACTTATCACCATTTCCCATGTTATGTCTTTTCTGTTTCTACGATCATATGGTTTCCTTCCTTTTCTCATTTTAATATGTTGTATTAATTGCTTTTGTGTCCTTGGATGAAGAAAAACAATTACATGACAAGAAGAGCAAACGCTCGATCGAGTCACTTTCGCAGTTCTGAATATTATATGAGGCATCAGATGGACAGGAAGAAATTGCTATTCACAACACAATGAGTCACGTTCACATAAAATTTGAGCCCGGTCACTTTTATAGTTTCCAAGAAAAGCCCAACGTTAAGTTGTGTGTTGCCGAACAGAAAAGGCTAGTTATCTCCCTTGTTTTTCTGATAACGTTCGTAAAAGGCTACAGATGTAAATACTTTGATGTAAAGAATAATCCTACAAAGTTTCAATCACATCCGATGAACTTTGTCAAAGATATAAAATGTCTAATTTTTCCTTTGACGCTGACCTTGAAAAAGGTCAAAGGTCAACGAAACCATCGTTAAAGTGTAGAGGTCATTGGAGGTCACGACTAAACAAAATATGAGCCCGATCGCTTTGATAGTTTCCGAGAAAAGTCCAACGTTAAGGTGGTGTCTACGGATGGCCGGCCGGACGGCCGGCCGGCCGGACAGACTAACACTGACCGATTACATAGAGTCACTTTTTCTCAAGTGACTCAAAAAGGCTGCTTGTGGTATGTTTAGGAAATTAATTCATATTTGTTTGAACAGACGTATTGTAGAATCTACTTCTCATCCCACCAACAAACACATAACTCCTCATGCATACTTGTCACCACAGGTGTACAGAGAGACAGAGAAACACAGAGAGACAGACAGACACACACACACACACACATAAACACACGTGCGCCTCCACACACACACACAAACACACACATATGTGCGCATACACCCACACACACCCACACATACACCCACTCACACACCCACTCACACACCCACACCCACCCAAACATGCACATACACCCACCCACACACTCACATACACCCATGCACACCCACCCACACTCACATACACCCACACCCACCCACACATACACCCACACCCACCCACACACTCACATACACCCACACTCACATACACCCACACCCACCCACACACTCACATACACACATACACCCACACCCACCCACACACTCACATACACCCACACCCACCCACACACGCGCACGTGCACACACACAAACACATTCCATTCTCATTATTTGTGTATTGACTGTCATATATCTAATTATTATAATCATGTTTAACTATTTTGACAAACATTACATCAGTTCTCTGCTAAAAGGTCTATTCAATAGAATCTGACCTAACTGATTCACTACTCACACAGATTTACAATTATAAAGGATTGTTTCTCACTCAAAGACATCAAAGCAGATTTCCAATCTTCATCTATGCAAGGGTCCAAAATAACATAAACATCAACAATTCAGAATGAACTTTAAAAATTCTATTTAACTCAAATTTTACTTTCGCAAGAAACAATGCACAAGAGAATCCCCTTAAAATGCCCCACACAATTATTCTTGAGCAAATTTGGATTGTAACAAACAGTGAATTCAAGGACAGTATGAAAAAGACAAATAAGTACATAATCTCTTTCTTTGTAACTTAAGATTAAGTGGTGTATTGTATGAAAGTTTATTTACAAGCACCAAAAGATTAACAACTTGCAAATAAGCAAAGCCAAATGTAATGAACTTAAGTGTGGGTTTTCAAAACTTTAAATTTAAAATGAAAAAGTAAAATCAAACATTTTAAGAAGAGCTTTTTCTCATAACACTAACAGTCATCAGCAGTACCTTAGAATTCTTCACAAAAGAATGAAAAAAAGAAGAAACGTACGAAACAAACTGAAAAAGTGAAATCACTCTCTTGAAAAAAGAGTACACTGTGAACATCCTACAGAACAGCAAATTACAAAAAGTTCAGTCTTTCTGTAGCAGCCAAAGAGATGAACACAGAAGGATAGACACAGAGATAAAAACAGAGGGAATGTACTGAGTAAACATATTCACAGTGTCTGGTTTTGAAAACTGTTGCATTTGTATAGGTTAATTATACTAAAAAGAAAAAACCCCATATGTATTACTTGAAAGCTTAGGTTAATAATGTTTCCAAAACCCAGAAAGTATTACAAGCATGGATAACTGATAATGCTTGTCTTGAAAAGTATTAACAATCTTACAGCTGTTTCATAAGGCCTAAAAAAAAAATAGGTGTGGTTACGGTAACCCGACCTACCCTATTTTTGGGGGCCGACCCTATAACATTTTATTACATTTGTCAAAACAAGTAAACGAGTGCAGAAAACGCAATGAAAGCGAAAGCGCCCGAGTCGCACACTTATTTCCCTGTTAAGTAGGTTTAATTTGTACACATTAGAAAAAAAAAAAAGAAAAGAAAGTAATTGCCTACCTTCCTACCCTATTTTTTTTTTGGGCCTAAAGCTTTATGAAGTTTTTCTTTTTGTTTTTTTTATTTTTTTAATTTTTTTATGAAGTTTGTTGATTCAAGAACAAATCTTAAAAATACTCAAAAACTTGCCAGTTTACCAAAAAAATGGGAGTACACAAAACAAAAATGCAGAGAGAATAAAAAGACATGACAAACAGATAACAAGTTGAGTATCAGCAGAAACACCATTACTCAAAAAGTAATATTGTGCATTAAAAAGGCAACAGCAATATCAGTAAGAGAGGTCGATTTCCAGCTGGCCTAAAATTCTAATGAGCAAAGCAGAAACACACTTCTCGTTTAGATTCTAAACATTCATACAGCAACCATGGATTGTATGCAACATCAAACTAGAGATCATGTTCGCATAGGAATCAGGTAGGCATGTACACATATATCACAATATCTTTATCTTCTATTACAAAACTGTCATGTTTAAGCGCTATACAAGAAAATGGTTATTTGCACACAGATTCAAAGGACTCCCTGAACTAGTAAATGTTTTTCTTCATGAAAAGAGAAGTTTGTCAGTCCATACTGTTATCATTGGACTATGGAAGAACACACACACACACACACACACACACACACACACACACACACACAGGGGTGCACACACAAACACTGCTGTGCGCAGACATTTAGAGATCAAACTCTATAACCCACCCTCAAGTTCATGCACAAAAATATGACAGTGACAACAAATAATGTCATTGGTTTTTTTAACTCAGCACATTTGAAATACAGACAGTAAATCACATATTATACGATTCAGATCTTATCATAATACGATGTACTCCTTCATTTTATTTTTCTATCTCGAAAACAATCCTACAAAACACATGTATATTACCTACACCTTCGGTCTTCAAAATCCTGCAGAGGGCCTCACAGAGTAAAAGACATGTCTCTAATAAAAATATGCAATCTACATGTAATATCGTTCATAAAAAGAGTAAAGTCAATCAAAATATGTATACATGAAATTGTGTGACATCGAACAGACTGATCCGAAGAAACATAGAGAAGGAAGCACTTTAAATATACACAAGAACTGTAAGAGTTGTGCGAAACAAGGCTCCTGGCACCTGAGAGAATTAGAAGTATTGAAATGAACAAATGCTGATGAACATCAGCAAGGATTAAAGTCGTTTGTTCATTTCAATACTTATTCTGGTTCCAGGAGACTTGTTCGTAATAACTCATATATCATATACTGTCATCAATACATGTATTTAGAGTGCTTACTTCCCTTTGTTTCTTACATCAATCTTTTCATCATTGCTCTGCTCACTGGGGTAAAATTACTGGACGGACTTGTCAAACTCTTGATATGTAACATGATCACAACTTAAAGACAGCTACCTGTAAACTAATTTTAAAAATAAAGCAGCTTCATAGTTCCAAAACTGCATGAAATAATACAAACATTTTATACTCAAAGTTCTATTCAAACTTCAAAAATGACGTCCCTGACTCTGTATTTATGTACATGTAGTTACACAGCTGCATCAAAAACTGATGGGGTCTTATTCTTCAGTATTGCATATGCAGCAGCAGCACACTAAATATTAACAATGTTGATTATTAGGCCTACAAGCAGCACACTAAATATTAACAATGTTGATTATTAGGCCTACAAGCAGCACACTAAATATTAACAATGTTGATTAAGAAAAAAGAAAGAAGAAGAAGAAAAAAAAAAAAAAAAAAAAAAAAAAAAAGTATTGCATATGCTTCACCAAAACCAAAACCAGTCACAGCACGCACACACAAAAACAAGAATAAAAACATGTACAAGGAAAATAATAGAGCAAGAAACATTATGTATACATTTATCACTATGAAAAACACTTCATGAATTTTCTTTCTTTCTTTCTTTATTTGGTGTTTAACGTCGTTTTCAACCACGGAGGTTATATCGCGACGGGGAAAGGGGGAAGATGGGATAGAGCCACTTGTCAATTGTTCCTTGTTCACAAAAGCACTAATCAAAAATTTGCTCCAGGGGCTTGCAACGTAGTACAATATATTACCTTACTGGGAGAATGCAAGTTTTCAGTACAAAGGACTTAACATTTCTTACATACTGCTTGACTAAAATCTTTACAAACATTGACTATATTCTATACAAGAAACACTTAACAAGGGTAAAAGGAGAAACAGAATCCGTTAGTCGCCTCTTACGACATGCTGGGGAGCATCGGGTAAATTCTTCCCCCTAACCCGCGGGGGGTATTCATGAATTTTAAGTAGATATGTAGATGCCAATGCCATTCTACAATATATTCAGTACTGTCATGTAAACAAACCAGAAACAAAATCCTGATAACATGCAAAGAATTTGTGTTGATACAAACCACTGATCAGTCTGAATCTGCCACAACATATCCAGTGGTCTTACTTCAAAATCTTTGATGCCGCTAACAAATGTCAGCAAAGATAACAGCATAATAAGCCATTTTCAAATACAGGCAGGAAACCGAGCTTAAGTATAGAGTGCAGGTATAACTTTCAAGTGCTGCAAGTTAAACTTTCTTTCATTCTTTATTTGGTGTTTAACGTCGTTTTCAACCACGAAGGTTATATCGCGACGGGGAAAGGGGGGAGATGGGATAGAGCCACTTGTCAATTGTTTCTTGTTCACAAAAGCACTAATCAAAAATTTGCTCCAGGGGCTTGCAACGTAGTACAATGTATTACCTTACAGGGAGAATGCCAGTTTCCAGTACAAAGGACTTAACATTTCTTACATACTGCTTGACTAAAATCTTTACAAAAATTGACTATATTCTATACAAGAAACACTTAACAAGGGTAAAAAGAGAAACAGAATCTGTTAGTCGCCTCTTACGACATGCTGGGGAGCATCGGGTAAATTCTTCCCCCTAACCTGCGGGGGGTAACAACAACAACACAGGTGTCATCGTGATAACTTTATAGGGCTTCAGAAACCATTCAGATCACTGGAAGCAATGAAGTAACGATTGATATTCATACAAAACAGAAACTTACGTCGTTGCTCATGTAATCAGCAGCAATGAACATCACAGCTAATATGCTTCGATTTAAATGTGTTAAATACTGGAACGCAGAAGAAGAAGAAATGTGTTAAATTAAAATTACCTATATAAAAAAACACAGGAAGAGAACTCCGAGTAAAATAGCAGATGCTTTAATTCAGCCTGGATTTAGTTGAAACAGCATGTTACGAATAAATTTCAACTGTTCATAAAATGGAGTAAGCTGGTGAGGGCAAACACAGGTAAAAGATCAATAAACTCTATGAAATATGTGTATAAAATACATTTTAGAGATTCACAACTGGAGTGATTTTATACAATAATATTATCATGCAAAATGAAGGAGAAAGCTGCCACTCCATATACACACAGTAGCATTCACATATTATGCAAATATTATGCAAAGTATATATGCAAATATTGCGCAAAAAAATATTACAGAAGCACCCACTCCAAAGGAAAGCTTGTTTGTTTGTTTGTTTACTTAACGCCCAGCCGACCATGAAGGGCCATATCACTCCAAAGGAAAGCTTGTTTGTTTGTTTGTTTACTTAACGCCCAGCCGACCATGAAGGGCCATATCACTCCAAAGGAAAGCTTGTTTGTTTGTTTGTTTACTTAACGCCCAGCCGACCATGAAGGGCCATATCACTCCAAAGGAAAGCTTGTTTGTTTGTTTGTTTACTTAACGCCCAGCCGACCATGAAGGGCCATATCACTCCAAAGGAAAGCTTGTTTGTTTGTTTGTTTACTTAACGCCCAGCCGACCATGAAGGGCCATATCACTCCAAAGGAAAGCTTGTTTGTTTGTTTGTTTACTTAACGCCCAGCCGACCATGAAGGGCCATATCACTCCAAAGGAAAGTAAATGGAAACAACATAGTAAGTGAAGAGAAAAATAATATCACAAAGGTGAGGTATGTTCAATGAGTGAAATATTTCCCTTCTTATTATTATGGTGAGCTTATATAGCGCGAACCACAATTAACTGTGCTCTCCGCGCTTTACATACTAATTTCTGCCGTGTGAAATGGAATTTTTTACAGACAGACAGACAAACAAACATTCTTCTTCCTTGTAGTATGTTTCTTATGCTTATACACCTGATACCTCAATAATAATCTTTACCTGCATGTTTATGATAAAACTAATCAACACAAAACTGCATAAGTATGTCATGATGCAATTATGTCATGAGGCAAAGTGTGCAAAATACATTTTGTTCAGTAAGTATCAAAAACTCATTTTGCAACAATTATTACGTAATGCAGTCCAAACCTGTGTCCAAGAACACAGCTAATAATTATGACAACAAAATTGTGATCATGTAACTTTTTGTCTGTGTTCATTCACTGCATATTCCCTGAATGGACGGTGTAAGCTTCTAAATATGAGAAATCCAATGTCTAAAATACAAACATCAAGAGAATCAAAACCGCAGTAATGTATACGTGAATATGCAACAAGGACGGATGCAAATACCTGACTGCAAAAAAGCAAGTCACCATGCTCAGCAAAAATATTGGCATTGCTTTTTGTCAGAAAGTATTGAACAGCAGAAAACCCAGCTGTGTAATACTATATCAACAGTAATATTAACGCAAGTAAATACCACTAATAAACGTAATGAAAATAGTAACATCAACGGCATCAGCAATAATATTATTACAAATAAAAATAAAAATAAAAACGGAATTTGGTAAAATCAAAATTCAAATCTTGTCATTGTGATCTAGTCACTGTCGGATCTCCTCCGAGCAGGTGATTTACGCTTGTGGTTCTTCCGCCCACGGTTGTGGGGGGGGCGAGAGGCATGGAGCGTGTAAGAGTCTGCCGATGAGGAATCCGACTGCTCCACATCCTCCAACATTCTGTTCTCACTGTGCGACAGCATGTTCAATTTTCCTCGACTCTGGCGTCGAGGCACTCGAGGGGAACGATGGGCTTCAGTCGTTTCCTCCACTTCCGATTCCAGATCAGGCTCATCACCGTGCAAAGATTCTGGAGATGGTTTGGTCAGTGCTGTCACAGCCATGCCAAGCTGTGTCGGTCTCTTGAAGAAGACTGTTGAGTCTGCCGGAGACTGGGAGCGGGGCCTGTGCATAGCTCTGGTACTTTCCTCGTTGTTTTCATCGGAGATCTGTTTGTCGAGGGTCGGCTTGGTGTGTATCTCCGGCAGGTTGATGTTCAGCACTTTTTTCTCTGGGCTGGAGTCGCGTTCCTCCGTCTTGGAGTGTTTCTCCTTCTTCTTCTTTTTTTTGTGCCGCTTCTTCTTCATCTCTCCTTCCTCTTCTTCGTGCAATGTAAACTGCAGACATGGGAAGGAAGGAATGACATACCTCAGGGTTTCTACTGACAATTTACCAATAGCATGAACCAGTAATTATCTAAAGAAGAGAAAATGCTATTGAGCATATTCTAGACAACAAGAAGAGCAAACGCTCGATCGAGTCACTTTCGCAGTTCTGAATATTATATGAGGCATCAGATGGACAGGAAGAAATTGCTATTCACAACACAATGAGTCACGTTCACATAAAATTTGAGCCCGGTCACTTTTATAGTTTCCGAGAAAAGCCCAACGTTAAGTTGTGTGTTGCCGAACAGAAAAGGCTAGTTATCTCCCTTGTTTTTCTGATAACGTTCGTAAAAGGCTACAGATGTAAATACTTTGATGTAAAGAATAATCCTACAAAGTTTCAATCACATCCGATGAACTTTGTCAAAGATATAAAATGTCTAATTTTTCCTTTGACGCTGACCTGTGACCTTGAAAAAGGTCAAAGGTCAACGAAACCATCGTTAAAGTGTAGAGGTCATTGGAGGTCACGACTAAACAAAATATGAGCCCGATCGCTTTGATAGTTTCCGAGAAAAGTCCAACGTTAAGGTGGTGTCTACGGACGGCCGGCCGGACGGCCGGCCGGACAGACTAACACTGACCGATTACATAGAGTCACTTTTTCTCAAGTGACTCAAAAACAGCAAAGACTACACTCATGTTAAAAGACAATAACAATCCCATCCCCTCTTGACCATCCGTGCACTGAATAAAAACACATTCCACCACAACTCTTTCTTGACACCAACCTTTCATTCCCATCCCCTCTTGACCAGCCGTGCACTGAATAAAAACACATTCCACCACAACTCTTTCTTGACACCAACCTTTCATTGCCATCCCCTCTTGACCAGCCGTGCACTGAATAAAAACACATTCCACCACAACTCTTTCTTGACAGCAACCTTTCATTGCCATCCCCTCTTGACCAGCCGTGCACTGAATAAAAACACATTCCACCACAACTCTTTCTTGACACCAACCTTTCATTCCCATCCCCTCTTGACCAGCCGTGCACTGAATAAAAACACATTCCACCACAACTCTTTCTTGACAGCAACCTTTCATTCCCATCCCCTCTTGACCATCCGTGCACTGAATAAAAACACATTCCACCACAACTCTTTCTTGACAGCAACCTTTCATTCCCATCCCCTCTTGACCATCCGTGCACTGAATAAAAACACATTCCACCACAACTCTTTCTTGACAGCAACCTTTCATTCCCATCCCCTCTTGACCAGCCGTGCACTGAATAAAAACACATTCCACCACAACTCTTTCTTGACAGCAACCTTTCATTGCCATCCCCTCTTGACCATCCGTGCACTGAATAAAAACACATTCCACCACAACTCTTTCTTGACAGCAACCTTTCATTGCCATCCCCTCTTGACCATCCGTGCACTGAATAAAAACACATTCCACCACAACTCTTTCTTGACAGCAACCTTTCATTGCCATCCCCTCTTGACCAGCCGTGCACTGAATAAAAACACATTCCACCACAACTCTTTCTTGACAGCAACCTTTCATTGCCATCCCCTCTTGACCAGCCGTGCACTGAATAAAAACACATTCCACCACAACTCTTTCTTGACAGCAACCTTTCATTGCCATCCCCTCTTGACCAGCCGTGCACTGAATAAAAACAAATTCCACCACAACTCTTTCTTGACACCAACCTTTCATTCCCATCCCCTCTTGACCAGCCGTGCACTGAATAAAAACAAATTCCACCACAACTCTTTCTTGACACCAACCTTTCATTCCCATCCCCTCTTGACCAGCCGTGCACTGAATAAAAACAAATTCCACCACAACTCTTTCTTGACACCAACCTTTCATTCCCATCCCCTCTTGACCAGCCGTGCACTGAATAAAAACAAATTCCACCACAACTCTTTCTTGACAGCAACCTTTCATTGCCATCCCCTCTTGACCAGCCGTGCACTGAATAAAAACACATTCCACCACAACTCTTTCTTGACAGCAACCTTTCATTGCACATTGATATACACTCACCAGGTTGAAAGCAACTTTGGTTTCCCTCTCCACTTTCTCTTGCTTGGTTGCTCCCTCATCTACCCTCTGCTCCGGACCATATGTGGAATCCTCTTTCAGCTGTGATGTTATGGTGTCCCTCAGACCCATAGGTGGCGCAGATTCCTTCAGACCCATAGGTGGCGCTGCAGGCCTGGGGGGCTTTGAGGCTGCCAGGACAGGTGTTGATGCAGACTCTGGCAGGGACGACGGTCGGTTCACGGTGGCGCTCAACACTTTGAGGCCATCACCGAGACGCAGGGAAGCCTGCATCGCCAGCTCATCTTCGACGTGGCGGTCCTCGATGATCTTGTTCAGCATGTCGATGCTGCAGAAGATCAAGGTCGTGAGAAATTAAGCGTTTGACAATTTCGTTATTTTTTGGTGTTGTCAGTGGTTAGAAAAGAGAGCTGCAGAGGGCCACAGACAAAGACAAACCGACAGGCAAGTAGGCTGGCAGCCAGCAGACAGACAGAGAGGGAAAGAGAGAGACAGAGCAATTGGCAGTCAAATCCGGGCAAAGACATTTTTATGTGTTTGTGCGTGTGGGTGTGTGTGTGCATGCATATATTCATGCATCCATGAGAAAACGGTCTCGCTACCCATCTGTGTAGGCCAGTATATGCACCTGCCCCTACCTCCCTCTGGGTGTGATTATTGTAGTATGTGTAAGTGCATGCATCTCTGTCTGCCTGCATTCCATCAGTTTTGTTTCACTCCACTGCCCCTCAGCTGCTTCTTCACAAACAGAGAGGTAGACGAAGTGGTGTAGATACACTGTGTGTGCATGTGTTTATTTTTTATGCATTCAAACAGAACCACTCTTAAAATTTTTTTAACAAATTACAACAAACACACAGTTTTTAAGCAGAGAAATAACATATCTTACCGCTTCTGCAGTTTTGTGAATCTCCTGTCCATGGAATCCATGGATTTGAACTTGAGTCGTCGTAAGTAGTTGGCCATCATTTCCTTCTCAAACAGTGCCAGGTAATTCAGGTGGTGTGTTGAAAAGGATTGAGCTGCAGAGCAAACAACATGGCTTAATAAGATCCAGAAAGAGGTTATTGAGCGTTTTGTCTGTCTGTGTTTGCCTGTGCATCAGTGCAGGTGTACATGAATTTAAACGCATGGTTAGAGGCCTGAAATATGTGATCATGTATTTTAAAAATGTGCACATCTGCAATACTGGAACCCAACAACTGGACATGGACCCTGTCGCCCAGACTATGGTACCTCTGTTTAACAGCTTCGAATGTAACCGAAATTTGGTCTGAGGGGTCTTAAGATCGAGTTTTTCTGTATCGTATCAAACGTTTCATTCATAAACCTATCCTGGATTTTGAATCTACTTTCTGAGGGCTTTTTTTCTGGCATTCTTAAGCCTGGCTCACACAAAGGGTAATGAAAGGCGGAGAATAGTATAGAATTGCACAGAATGGCAGGAAAGTGAGATTCTCTTTGCCGTTGTTTCTTCAATCACATGATGTTGTTTTGAGGTTTCTAGATCAGGTGACATAGCTGCTCCGAGCGCGCTGCATTCTGGGAAGATGGTACAACTCTATGACAACAAACTCGTGAGAAAAAATGCAACTCCTGACGCAGATACAACTGTAATAATTTTGGAGGAGGAGGAGAACAAAGAGGGAATAGAAACATGAGAGATGGGTGCTTTCATCGGATTGCTGTGCGAAGCAAGTTTTGAGCAAAGAGTCGTCAACTTCCGGAGAAAGCATAAAAAAACAGCGATTGGTTGGTCTTTCTGCCGTTAAAAGAAATAGGACCATGTCCTCTTCCTTTCTTCACTCCATGCAAGTCTCTTTCCCCATATATTATCCAGAGAATCTCACTTTCACCGCCTTCTTCTTCTGCGTTCGTGGGCTGAAACTCCCCCGTTCACTCACGTTTTTGCAGGAGTGGAGTTTTACGTGTTTGACCGTTCTTACCCCGCCATTTAGGCAGCCATTCGCCCCTTTCGGAGGAAGCATGCTGGGTATTTTCCTCTTGCTATAACCCACCAAACTCTGACATGGATTACAGGATCTTTTCCGTGTGCACCTGGGAGATCGGAAAAATCTCCACCTTACCCCACCAGGCGCGGCCAGGATTCAACCCCACGACCTGCCGCTTTGGAGGCCGGCGTCTTACCACCAAGCCATTGCGCCCGTCTACTTTCACCGCAATTCTGCACAATTCTCCACCTCTCCTAGCCTGTGAGTGTCCACTGCGTACCACTGTGCCATCCTATGCAAACTTTACATCGGAGTACAACATTCGAAATGAGTAAAGCAAAAACGCGCCAAGCCCAGTTTGTGTAACGAGCTATTGGCTGTTTAAATATGTAGTGTATTGCATAGAGCCAATCCAGCGAACTATAAACATGTAGTGTATTGCATAGAGCCAATCCAGCGAACTATAAATATGTAGTGTATTGCATAGAGCCAATCCAGCGAACTATAAATATGTAGTGTATTGCATAGAGCCAATCCAGCGAACTATAAATATGTAGTGTATTGCATAGAGCCAATCCAGCGAACTATAAACATGTAGTGTATTGCACAGAGCCAATCCAGCGAACTATAAATATGTAGTGTATTGCACAGAGCCAATCCAGCGAACTATAAATATGTAGTGTATTGCATAGAGCCAATCCAGCGAACTATAAATATGTAGTGTATTGCATAGAGCCAATCCAGCGAACTATAAATATTTAGTGTATTGCATAGAGCCAATCCAGCGAACTATAAATATGTAGTGTATTGCATAGAGCCAATCCAGCGAACTATAAACATGGGTGGGACTGAAAATTGTCATGAATCCTGAACCAAACAACAACCAAAAAATATGTGACCCGCCATGACGAAATGAGTCGCATGTCACATTTTCATGATTTTCATATTTTTACATTTTCTTATAGAGTTTTGTATGCTCTATCTAGTGGTGAAAACCGTTTTAGAAAAGAGCGAAAACTGTTTGAGTTATAAGCCTGTGACTAAGGTGACCCTCACACCGTGACCAGACACTCCCCGGACGTATATGAAGCCTAGCGCAGAACCGCGCGAGGTGACATGCGACTCATTTCGTGGTGGAGGGTCACATATATCGGAAGAATCCCACCCATAAGCAAGCATCAACCAACTAACTGTGTTTCTTTTTCCCACAGCAGTAGCGCTTGGCAAAGAAGCGGATGAGCTCGTAGAGGTGCTGAACGATGGAGACAGGGGGTGGGATCTTGGACTTGCACTGAAACTCCATCACCAGGAAGTACATCTGGTACTTCCAGATCTCCACCGAGTTCTCTTCCACCTGGTTGAACACATGACTGGAAAAAAAGTTTAAAAAAATCACTGTAGCAAAACAAAACAAAACATTATTGTATAAATAAATCAGAAAATTAGGGTCAAAAATTAGGCCACTGAGAATGAGAAACTATTCGGGTATACATGTATAGTGTGAACATAACTTATGATTTTGTAAGAACAGCCCCAGTGACCTAGTTCTGAAAGCATGGATATCCATACAAAAACATGGAAGAATGCCTATTCTGCCCTTCAATAACCCCAAACCACACCTCCACCCCACCGGATCCCCTGTCCCAATCTCACCCAACCGGATCCCCTGTCCCAATCTCACCCAACCGGATCCCCTGTCCCAATCTCACCCAACCGGATCCCCTGTCCCAATCTCCTGTAAAAGTTGTCCCGACTGACCTGAAGATAGCGATGAGCAGGTTGAGCAGCAGTACATTTCCTACCAGCAGGTAGAGTCCCAGCATGATGTAGACCAGCCAATAGGACTCACGACATGTGTTTTCGTAGGGGAGCAGGGTTGTTCCATTGGCCAGTCTGGCAATGCAGTCAGTGTCAGCTGCAAAAGATAATTGAAAAATAATTTTTAAAAACAAACAAATCGATGAATCATTCAACCAGTGAATTCTTACATTCATCCTTGTTTAAATCATCAACACAAATGATCATTGTGACCCTCCACCACGAAATGAGTCGCATGTCACCTTTGCATGATTTTCATATTTGTACATTTTCCTGAAGAGTTTTTTATGCTCTATCCAGTGGTGAAAACCGTTTTAGAAAAGAGCGCAAACTGTTTGAGTTATAAGCCTGTGACTAAGGTGACCCTCACACTGTTACCAGACACTCCCCGGACTTATATTAAGCCTAGCGCAGAAACGCGCGAGGTGACATGCGACTCATTTCGTGGTGGAGGGTCACATTTATCCATGAAACTAGTCTTCTAATAAGCAATCCAATCACCCAGAGATCAACCAGTCCAGAGATCAATCAATCCATCAACGGATAGAACAACTGACCAATGTATCAGTTCATTGGTCAATCAATCAATCAATCAGTCCATTGGTCAATCAATTAATCAATCAATCAATCAGTTTCAGTTTTCACTGTGTTGATCATTTCATGAGAGCAATCACATCTTGATGCTTTTCTGTCAATTTGATTAAATCTGTTTTGGCAATACAAAGAATGTATATGTACATGGGCATCAGTGCATCCACAGATAACCCAGGCTATCCACTGCTGCTTCTGTTGTTGTTTTTATTCTGTGTGAGTGCAGGGATTCCATGCAGAAGGTAAGAATTTCATCATTAATCATTGTCTCGCTTGTATCTTCTGAGCAAGCTTCTGGATAATTTGTCATTAAGTTTATTTTCTGCATTTTAAGCGTTTGTCTGTCTGTCCACTTTAAAAAAAACGCTAGGTCAAAGACCAGCGACCGTAAAATTAGTTTTTTCATAATTAAACGTTCCAATAACATATCATACCTTTCTTGTTTTTTTATTCTGAAGTTTGGAATGTTTGCAGTCTATTTGTTTTTTGATTTCTGCAGAAGGTAAGACAAATTAAGTACTGAAAACAAAATGATATCAAAGAAGCTCCGCTGACTCTGCAGAAGGTAAGACAAATTAAGTACTGAAAACAAAATGATATCAAAGAAGCTCCACTGACTCTGCAGAAGGTAAGACAAATTAAGTACTGAAAACAAAATGATATCAAAGAAGCTCCACTGACTCTGAATTTCCTCCAGAAAGATCTCGCCATACAGCTGCCAGTAGGGGAACTGGATAATGTCTTTGACAATCTCGAAGGACGGCTCCCGCCTCTTGTACATCAGCCCCTGACTGCACACCCCGTAGGCCAGCAGGAACACCACCAGCACCACCATGAACATCATCAGCTCCTCCACCTGTGTACAAAAATAGCCATGAAATCTCCATGAAAATTGCCACGGTCAGCAAAAGGTTGCATGAGAACAAAGTTGAAAACATCAGGTATATATCAGGACCCAGATAAAAATCCTGCTGCCAACCCTTTAACTACCCCCACCAGCAACAACAAAACCATCCCAAACAGCAACATCCCAAACAGCAACAACAAAACCATCCCAAACAGCAACAACAAAACCATCCCAAACAGCAACAACAAAACCATCCCAAACAGCAACATCCCAAACAGCAACAACGAAACCATCCCAAACAGCAACAACAAAACCATCCCAAACAGCAACAACAAAACCATCCCAAACAGCAACAACAAAACCATCCCAAACAGCAACATCCCAAACAGCAACAACAAAACCATCCCAAACAGCAACAACAAAACCATCCCAAACAGCAACATCCCAAACAGCAACAACAAAACCATCCCAAACAGCAACAACAAAACCATCCCAAACAGCAACAACAAAACCATCCCAAACAGCAACAACAAAACCATCCCAAACAGCAACAACAAAAAGAAAAAGAAAAAAAACCAGAAGAGATCGAAACTTCAGACTTGGTGTGCACCTCACTTTTGGGGAAACTCTAAACAAAAGACATTAATTATTTGCGTCACTTTTGCAATATAGATTAAATCTCTGTTAAGTTTTGGCCTACCTACCTACCTACCTACCCTATGTTTTTGTGTGTGGCCATATCAGTAATGATCGGTAGAACAGACGAAGTTGACACCAGTTTAAAAACTTGATGAGTATATTCATTCTGTAAGTTTGCTCTCTGAATCCGACTGCTGAAAGCACAACAAACTCTATTTGGTTTTGACTTAAAAACAGACTGTGCATCAAACTGGTGCACTCATAACAGATTAATTTTGCTGCTATGCAACAACACAATGCCCTCTCCCAACAGTCACTGATTTCTACTTGTTTAACCCCTTCACTGCCACAGTATAACAGCATTATCCGAACGGTCTATGGGAAAGAACTGTGTTTAGAACCCTTACAAGTACTTGGACAGTGGTTACCTCCCATTTAGTTTTCAGAAATGTCCTGAAATGTTGTTGACACAAATCCCACATATGAGATACGGTTATGGGCGTAGGAAAAACCGAAAATGACCACGTATTACATACGGGGTGGGCAGTGAAGGGGTTAATGAATACACAGTCAACTACACACACAGGGAGCAACATTACCATTCTGATAATCATGTAGAGCTTGGGACCCAGGTGACTGTTGGCAATGTAGACCTTAATGATGCGGATGAAGAAGATGACGGCATTGATGCAGTAGACTGTTTTGGCCGTAGTGTAGTAGTCGCTGTTGGTACGCATGGCAAAGCCAATGAAAGCCACTAGCAAATTCGCTAACTCTAGTCGGTTGAGAAATGTGAACCAGTCCCGTATTTTACCCCGTATCGTTGGCGAGGGAAAGGCGATGAACTGGACAACAAAAAGGAATAAGTCAATGTGATAAGAACTCCATACAGGAAAAGCAGAAAAAGGAAAAATTGCAATTTTCTGTTTTATGCTGAAAGCATTGAAATTACAAACAGATTATAATACTGAAAACAAATTGAATATAATTTACTCACTGTGAACCTTTACAAAAACTGTTCAACTGCATCTCATTATATATATATATATATATAATAATATAAATAAGTTTCAATGTATGACTCAACGATCACGGTAATATATATATAGATATATATAAACTGATCATCACAATTAAATCAGCAAGTTCAGAACTATATACAAATTGGTTTACTACGACCAGATCACAGTAAGTGGATTCTCTCGCACCTGATCCCTTGACTGCCATAAAAGGTATCACGTTTGCTTACTGGTGACATCGTAAAGAAAAAATAGACTCATACAGGAGCAGGGTCCCCACTGGTTTTTAGAATCAAAATTCCATGACTTTTCCAAGACTTTCCATGAGCCTCAATAACATTTTCCATGACTAGATCCACAGGTCGCCATTTTCGAACAATCAAACTTTTTACGTCTTGTCACTGCCAGTTTTGACACTGGCTTGCTTTGCACTGAATTTGAGTTAGTTTCTACGCAGTGTCTCTTCGACAAGCAAGTCAAGCATTTGCTACGCAGTCAGATTATCGGTAATGTTTGCTGGTCCTGTCATTTCCCTAAACTGGACCAGCCACTGTTTGTATCCATCTGCACTTTTGTAAATTCCGTTTCGTAACCATCACTGTGACTTGACGAACTGTCATTTTTTTCACCGCGATACACAGTTCATTGCGAAGATCTTCCTCGGTAATTCGTTCCGATTCCGCATACTTTTTGATGTCAAGAAACAACTCGAAAGAAAATTTCAAACTCATCATCCTCCATCTTGCTTGTTGAAGCGCTAAAGTACTTTATCAATGCAAAAACAAAAGAGGAAAACTTCGACGAAACCGACTCAAATGCAGCGCAGACAACACGACGAGATAACGGAAGGAAGTGAGACTCGCTTTGGCTCAAGTACCGTTAAAAATACCGTTATTCTCGTATGCAAATACGAACGAGAAGTTGGTCATACGAACAAGCCTTGTGCTGGCGACGCAAATCGCCGCTGGCTGGCAAAGGGGGGGGGGAATGGCTGGGCGACAAAAATCGCCGCTGGCGTGCTAAAGGTTAATTTTTTTTCTTTCTTATTTTTGTTAAATTCCATGACTTTCCATGGCTTGAAGTGAAATTCCATGACTTTCCAGGCCTGAAAAATTAAAAATCAAATTCCATGACTTTCCAGGTTTTCCATGACCTGTACGAACCCTGCAGGAGACAACAGCTGTAAAGCGCCCTTTGACTTGCAGCCTGCTGATTGTCTCCCCTGGAGACCATATTCAAAAATTTTAATAATAAATTTTCATTTGATTAATATACTTACCCAACTCACATATAGCAATTAACCCTAGTTCAGTGCTGGTAACGCTGTATGCATACCGGAAGGACGGACACTCGGCAGGAGGGAGCGAACGTCACCAGCATCCTGAGCAGCTAGGCTCCTTAACCACCTTGTCAGCAGACTTAACAGACGAAGACGTGGTCACCGGTAAATCAATCAGAACATCCATAGATTTTTTTAGAAGACGGCTCCATCACACTAACTATAGCCTGGCCAGAACGCTTCGTTTTCCTAGGCGTTTTTCCAGAGGGGGCAGCCTCAGCAGGTACCTGCTTGGGAGGATGCCCCTTCTTGCCGCTGTCAGCCATGACACAAATGAACTCAAGAAAACAAATTTGGAGAACATTTTACAAGTACAAATTGCGGGAACAATGGAGCCAAAACGTGAAAAATTTAGGAAAGATCTCACCCACAACAGGCTGTAGAGTAGAACAACATGAAGAACAGACCAAGGGGAAAGATCTCACCCACAACAGGCTGTAGAGTAGAACAACATGAAGAACAGACCAAGGGGAAAGTGACAAAGTCAGAGACGAAGTCACAAAGGCTGCAACAGCCGGAGCGTAGAAATAATGCGACCACCGCGTGTGAACGCTGAGGTTGGAATGACTTAAATGCGCGCGCATACGGAAGGCAGCCTCGATCTCGGTCTGGCCTTGTCCCTGTTATGGGTCAGGGTGACTCTTTTTTAGAGGCGTCTTCCTTGTTACCAAGGGGACGCGTACAGCGTTGCCAGCACTGAACTAGGGTTAATTGCTATATATGCGAGTTGGGATAAGATATGTAATTTAATCTGTTTTTTGGTGGTTGTTTTGCCTGGTATGTTACAATTTTTTTTTTTTTTCTTCAACATTTTTTATTCAGGCATGCATGAATTAATTGTCAAACAATTCAAGGTACATAAATATTTGACAAAACAACATAATACATAATTTATATGGCAGCTAATAATGCATTATATGGAGCCCATTTAAGGGTAAACTGATATTGTTTCATATTAATACTGTAAACATATTGGTCAATTTTATGTAGATAAGATAATTCTTTCAAAAATACACGTAAACATGGTCTGATGTTATTGATTCTACATTTATAAACAAAAAATTTAGCGTATGAAATCAAAGCCTTGATCTGTCTTTATGTTACTGTCAAAACCAAAAAGTATCAAGTTATCAGTAAGGTTTAGTCTAATACAGTTGTCACATTTCCTTTTTAGAAATTGTTCAAACTCAGCCCAAAAGGTTCTGACATGTTGGCACTTGCATAAGTAATGGTAAATCGAATCTTTTTCAACTTTGCAAAAATTACATAAATTACTATTAACAACTTTCATTTCCTTAAGGACTGAGTTTGTTACAAGTATTCGGTTATTTATTTTTATCTGAAACCACTTTAATTTTGTTTCTTGAATTTTCCTAGTAACGTTAAATATTTTTGGCCATTCAACTGGTGTTTGTGTTAGTATTTTTTCCCAGTTTGTACATGCGTTTGGAATACAAGCTTTACCTATCAACACGTCATAGAACACCTTAGATCCTTTTGAATCCTTTGTAATACAGTTAATAGCCTTTATGCAGGGCATACATTGGTTATCTTCCACAACAGTGTTATGTTTGAGCAAGTATGATTTTATACTATTAATACATCCATAGTATTCCAAGAAATTGACAGAAAGTGAATACTTTGTGTTAAAGCTTTCCACATCCAAAAACACTCCATTTTCTTGTAACAAATCTTTCACATAAAAAACACCTTTGTCTGACCAATTTTTATAATGAAAGGAATTATTACCAATTTTAAACTTGTTGTTGAAGAACAGAGGTTCTGCAAGAACTTCATCTTTAGTTGTAACTTCCAATGTTCCATAATATTCCAAATATGCTTCAAAAACATCTCTCCAAAAAGGATTGACATTTGTTCTTGCTAATATTTTGGGTCCGAAATTTCGGACTGATTCAACCTCCGGACAGTTGCGCAAGAGAATTTCCCTCCACTTGGGACCAAGAAAATTTTTTCTCATCCACAATAATTTTAAAGACATAATGTATGTTTTTATATTTGGAATAGATATACCTCCTTCTTGCACGGAGTGTACTGCAATAGTTCTTTTCACTTTATCTCTTTTTCCGTCCCAATGTTACAATTTTTTGTATCTCATTTTTAACAAATCTAAACAACAAGATGACTGTAGGTGAAAGCAAAGTTGAAAAGCAAAGGAAATCGGTACTCACCAACACACATACTTTGTCTGTGCTGAGTTTGTGTTGGTGAGTACCGATTTCTTTTGTTTTGTGTTGGTGAGTACCGATTTCTTTTGTTTTGTGTTGGTGAGTACCGATTTCTTTTGTTTTGTGTTGGTGAGTACCGATTTCTTTTGTTTTGTGTTGGTGAGTACCGATTTCTTTTGTTTTGTGTTGGTGAGTACCGATTTATTTTGTTTTGTGTTGGTGAGTACCGATTTCTTTTGTTTTGTGTTGGTGAGTACCGATTTATTTTGTTTTGTGTTGGTGAGTACCGATTTCTTTTGTTTTTCAACCTCATTGTTTTAATGAAATTCCCCTGGCAGAGAAGGGATGAACATATGTGACCCTCCACCACGAAATGAGTCGCATGTCACCTCGCGCGGTTCTGCGCTAGACTTGATATAAGTCCGGAGAGTGTATGGTAACAGCGTGAGGGTCACCTTAGTCACAGGCTTATAACTCAAACAGTTTTTGCTCTTTTCTAAAACGGGTTTCACCACTGGATAGAGCATAAAAAACTCTTTAGGAAAATGTAAAAATATGAAAATCATGCAAAGGTGACATGCGACTCATGCCGTGGTGGAGGGTCACATATTCACAAAAACGTCAAATTCCACAATCACAACACAAATCTTTGAAATTTCAGGCTACAGGTCTGACTGGGATACTTACAGTGTGTATCTCTCCAATGAAAAAGGAGAGAATCCAAAGCATGAGGACGATTTCCAGCGGAGACGGATACTGCATGAAGTCCACCAGTAACATGTAGGTGTAGCCGCACAGGAACAGGATGTAAGACAGCTGTCAAAATACACAATTACATACTTTGATTCTTTTTGCATATACCATAAGTACATGTTGTGACAAACGGATTTGCACATAATTTTATATTGGAGTTATGTGACGCAGGTGTACAAAATTTCATGGGCCACAAACTTTGAGTGGGCACCGCACGGTGGAATGTCACTGGTGCAGTGCAGTGCTGTCACGTGTGAGATGTGACCAATCAGAGAAGAGTATTAACTGAGGTCGCGTTTTATAGACTGTAGGACAGGCAGAGCTTTACAGACCACTGAGGGGAGAAGAAGGGTCTCCTGCTGGTAAAGTTTCTCACCGGGCGCTAGAGGTCGTTGGACTCGTGCCGCGGTATTGAATCGTTGGATTCAACTGCTGTGTTTACAGGTATTTATTGAATTGATATTTTGCTCGGAGATATTATTTTGCTCGGAAATATTGACTTGAGAAATGACCGGGAGAGTCATGTGTGAATTGGCTGAAAAGCGTGCGCTGTTGTCAGCCATTGTTGAAAAGGGAATGTTTACATGTTTTTCGGAAATGAAGTCGCTTATGAGTAAGCGGGTGTATATACTGTAACCGCATAAGTTAGTTGACGGTAGAACGGCAGTATTATTGAGTAGAAAAGTTTATTCGAGTATGGAGACTTATGGTAGTTTAAACTTGTGTATTTTAGCATCCCGGGCCGAGGGGGTCGCGGAAGTGGGGAGACGAGACGGGAGGTTCCGCCCATTACGTCCCGAGCCGTGAGCTGTGGGAGCGCAGGAGGGAGTCAGCGTGAAGCGCTGTAGAACGGGGACCCCGTCCCATTCCACCACGCGAAGACAGTTTGCGTGGGTGGGGTGGACCAGTACGTGCCACTGAATGGTGTGAGTACGACTGGCAAGAAGTAACCAGCGAGAGAGTTACGTGGAAATAAGTTCCCCAAGTTAACAAACACGAGACGTAGAGCGTCCGTGACTTTATTGATCTGTGTGTAACAGAAATGAATATTGACAGAAGTATTGCTTGAGACAATGACTTCGTGTGTAGTGAGACAGACAGGCTCTCACGGAACAAAGCTTAAAGTGTTCTACGTGTGTGCACGTGAATTATAGACTGCATGAGAAAGTAAAATGTGTGTATTTCTGTGCAGTTAGATTTCTGTATTTTGACAGAAATAGAACTTTCATGTTGAGTGGGAGTGATTTGTAGAATGAATGGGAAATAATATGTTTACGTTGTGTTGATTGTTTCAATAGAGGTACATGGGCAAAGGGCTGTAACCGTGTTCTTGTCTTTGTGCCTGGTTGGAGTGTTGTGTGTGTGTGTGAAGACTAGGTAGTAAACAGAGAGAAGCACGCACAATTTCTGAGGAGTAAATATACATACATACAGACATACACACTTAAATTCCAGCCGTAACAAGTACATGTCGTGACTGTTTCCACTTTTACTTGACCTATCTGTGACTATTGAGTTCCCACTGTTTCCACTTTTACTTTACCTATCTGTGACTATTGAGTTCCCACTGTTTCCACTTTTACTTGACCTATCTGTGACTATTGAGTTCCCACTGTTTGTTGCCTTTTACTGCCATTCAGAAATTACCTTCCAGATTTATTCCTGCATTCTTGAACACAGTTTATATGTTTCACATTTAATGAAAGTGCTCAGACCATGACATTAGTGACTACAGGTTGTACAATTTATGGCAGATAGAAGCAACACACACACACATACACTCACACACACACCTACACACACACGCGATGGTAGTTCATTAAACCTTTTCTATGATCATGCATCTGTCCGTCCGTCTGTCTGTCTGTCAAACACACACAAATGACTGCACACACACGCACACACAAATCCACTGATTTCCAGTGCTTACCATGTGGTAGATGAACTTGGTGATGGGAGCTGTGACGAAGGTCAGGATTTTCTCGCGTTTGCCAAAATACTTGCTTCCCATGTCAACCACATTAATCACGGGCAGGATGAGGAAGGGCATCAGTGCACAAAGAAAAACCTGTCACACGAAAAAAGATAACTTCAATACATTTCGGTCATGACATGTTTACTTTTTGCATCATCACAGTAGTTGAGACAGTGACAAAAGGTCAGGTGTCATGTCTACTGTCCCGAATGACACACGATTGCTGACATTTCACCATTGCCAAAAGAATAAACAAATAAGAAATAGGTAGAAAATGAATGTGAAAACTGACTTTGATTGTTGATCAGTATTTTCTGTACCACTAACAAATAATCTACTTACACATAGCTGTTTGGCAAATGTATGTTGCATGGGACACACTGACATGAAAGTGGAAGATGTTTTTCCCTCTAGAGAAACTACATATCAAGTTACACTTTTTGTGCTCTTCCATTCCAGTTGGCAATCAATTGTTAACGCATGTTATTTGAAAAAATAGAACGAAAACAGATTAGATAGAATGAAAAATGTACTGGTGATGTCATTTGGGACATACTGACATGAAAACGTCACCTTTTGTCATTGTCTCAGTTGCATACAGAAAATACAACAACCCTAGTAAGTAAAAAGCCTTCATGCAACATTTTAATCATTATGAAGAAAACTGGTCATGTATTAACTAACAGTTTAGTAATCTGACAGGATTATCTGCTATTTCAAATCATAAAATTGCTCTCACTTTAATAAAAAAAGAAAAACAGAAAAGCAAAACAACAAATTTGATGAGGCTGAATGTTCTATTTTGTGTGGTCTATACAATAATAAACCAGGTTTGATATAAGCATGCATCAAACAATCTTCTTCTTCTTCTTCTGCGTTTGTGGGCTGAAACTCCCACGTACACTCATGTTTTTGCACGAGTGGAATTTTACATGTATGGCTGTTTTCACCCGGCCATTTAGGCAGCCATATGCCACTTTTGGAGGAAGCATGCTGGGTATTTTCGTGTTTCTATAACCCACCGAACTCTGACATGGATTACAGGATCTTTTCCGTGCGCACTTGGTCTTGTGCTTGCGTGTACACACGAAGGGGGATAAGCCACAAGCAGGTCTGCACATAAGTTGACCTGTGAGATCGGAAAAATCTCCACACTTAACCCACCAGGCGGCCGCGGCCGGGATTCGAACCCTCGACCTTCCGATTAAGAGGCCGACGTCTTACCACCCCGCCACATATCAAACAATCAAACCAAAGATAGACAGCATACTAAACACTCAACAGCTTTCAAATGGTTCTCTACGTGATTATAACTATTAAAAGGCTGATGTACACGTACCATATATGAAGAGACAATAAAAATATCCACCTCAAACTGGCAAGTACTGACCTGTCTCCAGTCTGACAGAATGCCGCTTTTCCACACGTTGTTGACAGAGTTCTGGCAGGCCACGGAAGCAACAAACAACTGAAAAAAGACAGAAAATGTCAGAAACTAAGCTATCTTAAGTCAGATAAGTCCAAAAGTCACACACACACACACACTGACACACACACACACACACACACACACACACGGACACACACACTCACACACACACACACTGACACACACTGACACACACTGACACACACACACTGACACACACACACTGACACACACACACACTGACACACACACACTGACACACACTCACACGCTCACACACACTCACACACACACACACACACACACTCACACACACACACACACACTGACACACACTCAAACACACACATACACACACACACTGACACACACTGACACACACACTGACACACTCTCACACACACACACTGACACACAGACACACACACACTGACACACACACTGACACACACTGACACACAGACACACACACACTGACACACACTCACTCACACACACTGACACACACACACTCACACTCACACACACACACATTGACACACACACACACACACTGACACTCGTCGCGATATAACCTTCGTGCTTGTGTAGTACTGTGTGAAATAGCACTACAGTTGTTGTCTCCCTTCCACTGTTCAGATGTTTTATTCTGTACTTGTTTGAACTAATAGTGTTTTGTGCTACAGTAAATTATTTCCCTTGAACCATGTTTGAATATCAGGTGAGCTCGAGGGGATCCACTTTGAAAAGTTTACTACCTCCTTTTTTGAAGATAAGTACACCAAGCTGTAAATTGATTGCAGAAATCCCATCCTTTTGTATTTGTTAAAAGTTTGCATTAAATTTGATAAGAGTTGATAATTATATTTGAGCTAAAAGGATATTTTGTTCAGTCAAAAATTATTGCAGAAGCACTCAGAATTATTTGGAACTTTGGTGCGGCGTATTGATATGTGAAAATCATCTTGCCGGTACGGTTGCACTACTTTTAACTGGGAAAAGGTGACAGGCAGGGGAAATTTTGGTGTCCCTGAAACATCATTGTTGTATCAATGATTGTGGAGTCCTGCTTGTAGCAGGTATGTAAAACATTTTATTGATGATTAGTTCAAGTGTTTATAATCGTTTGGGTGTGGAAAATGACAGAGTATTCTAGAAACTTATTATTTTTTGAGGGCAGCCATGCAACCATTTTTTGCACCGGTATGCTAAGTTTTGAATAGGCATAGATCTACATGTTTCAAAGCACTTGAATGATTTTGTAGAATACTTAGAATTGTCAGCATAATTTGTATGTTGGACATTCTGTTATTTGTGGAAAACATAGAAATTGGATTTTGATTTAAATCTAAATTCAAAACGAATTAGCACTGAACATGTGTATGACGTCACTACCGGAAGTAGTCGTCCGTGTCGCAGTAAGTTGCTGCAGTTGTTAAATGCTTTCAGTATATGATTGATGCTGTGGACAAGTGAAGAGCATTGCTGGTTCTATACTAGATCTGATAGTGATAGAACAGAAGTTGTTGCATTTTTGACATGAGATGATGTCTTAAGAGAAAATAATCTTTCCTTGAAAAAGGGTAGAATTCTTTTAGTGAGTTTTAATGATCTCATTGTTGTGAATTATGGTGAATCTAGACCTCACATTTTCTTGAAGAAAATGGTAATCGCGCGTAAGGACTAGACTGTAATTATGCACATGTAGTATTTCTAGTATTCAAGATACTCAAGGCTGCATTATGGCAGGGAGACTTGTGATTTTAGAAAGAAACCTGCTCACAAAAACATTGTTCACAGTATTGTACGTTGCTATGGATACGAGATTGTCCAGCCACTGCTCTTCAGTTGTATTCAGTACTGTTAATGACGTAAAAGTACGTTAGTATTTAGTATGAGAGTATGATTTTGAGAAGAAGCCGTTAGTTTTACATTTTAATCTTTATAAGGAAACAGGAAACATGATTGATTGAAAGGGTCATGTATTGAGGATAGAATAACTTTTGTTGGTTGGAATTGAAGTTGAAGTTAGGATTTTAGGTTATAACATTTAAGGTTTTATAAAGTTTTGCAAGTAGAATAAGTACTTGAAGAAGTAATTCACAGTGTGTTTTGATGTTGGAAACATATTTTTTGTCATGAAACCGTACACACCCGCACACACATATCAACACACATGCATACACAAACCACATACATGAAACATCAAGAAGTGTATTGTTTTGTTTGTTTAGACCAGCAAACATTGAGGTAACACATAGATAATGGTGTTGTGATATTTGTGTGTTACAGGATTCAGTTCTGGTCAGAGTTGTAGTCAGAGTTTTCTTTTAGAGTTTTTTAGGGTTGGAATATAGAATCAGAGTTTTTGGATTGAAATTAGAGTTCTACTTTATTGTTTACATCGAGAAAATAAAACAAAGAAAAGAAACAACAGACTTGTAGTTTGCCACTTGCGGATGAAAGGCGCACACATGATCCCACCCTTCAATGTAGCAATGAACTCACCCGAGTTGGTTACATTGAAATTCTGGCGCCCAATAAGGGACTAAAGTGTGTCGTCAGTAGGATAACTAAGTGCAGTATAGGGATCAACTCTGACCAGACAGAATATTGCCAGACGGAAGACCAGGCAACATACCCGAGGGGATATCGCAGTCCATCACAAGTGATTCATCATGGCGACCGGAGGAACTACTACCTCTGGTGACCACGACAGGGTAATCGCCGAACTCCAGCGACAACTCCAGGAATTACAGTCTCATTATGAGAGTGAACTCAAACATCTGTCTGGGAGAATGGACACAGAGCGAGAGGTGAACGTACAAGTGCAACCACCTCCGTCACTACCCAAGCTGAAGGTTTTCACTGGCTTACCAGCCACATCAACACAGGAAACTTCCTTCGAAGCATGGAAACGTCAAGCATCTGAAGTCAATGATGACGTTTTGGTCATAGACAAAGTGGGCCTACTGAAAAGAAGTCTGAAGGGGGCAGCGCATGAACATGTGAGAGGAAAAAACTATGCAACTGTGGATGACCTGATCAAGGACCTCGATAAGCTGTTTGGAGAACTGAAGTCAGCTGAAGAGATGTATCTGGAACTGTGCCAGTCAAGAATGATGAAAACTCAGACAAAGGCAGATTTCCTCATGACTCTGTCTACAAAGATGAAAGAAGTTCAGAAGACTGCAGGTTTTTCCAATGAAGAATACCAGAGACGTCTCTACTATGCTTTCTCCAAGGGATTGATCGACTCTTTGTTTGCACTAGAGTTGAGGAACAAGTTCGGGATGCCGGGCGACACAAAACCTGCGTTCTCCGACTTGTATCGTTATGTGCGTCAAATTGAGGGACTTGAGGCAGGAAAACAAAAGGCTCAGGTTGGGGCGCACGCAGCGCCATCACCACCTCCTGACTTCACGCAGGAGCGGACGGAGGCTCCACAACAGCAGGGCAGAAGAAAGATTTATTGCTACAAATGTGGTGAAAATGGACATTTCTATCGGGACTGTACTAAGCCCGCTAATGCACGCCTTGTTGTGCAGAAAGAACAAGATAGGCGAAGACAAGAGAACGAGTGGCGGAGAAGAAAGGGACTCCCAGAACTCCCTTTAAACTGAAGGGGACCATCGCAAAGGGGCGAGTGTTGGTCCACAACGATTCTACTGCCTCGATGTCTGACACCAGCTCTCATCAGCGTATACTAACGACAGCGGCAGAGGTGTATGAAAAGAAACTCCTAGAACTTCATCCTGTCAGATTGAACATAAACATGGTCTTGGCGATTCCTCCCATGGAGACTGCAGAGTTGAGCGGAATTCTTCATGACGTGCCAGGTGACCAGATTTCTGTCATTGCTCGCTCTTCAGAGTGGCTACCCCCTGATGTTGAGGTAGTGTCTGCGGAGATTGTGTCGCGATCTGCAGAAGCTGGACTCCGAGTACAAGTGCGTGTCAAGAATTTGTCTGCAACAAGGACTGTGTCGATTTCAAACCATGACGTGCTGGCTGAATTTCAATTGACTGGTGGTACAAAACTAGGCCACACACTTGAGGCCTTGATTGGTCCATGCTGTGAGTCCAGAGTTCGCGTCAACGGTGCGGAGACAACTTGTTTAGTCGATAGTGGGTCACAGGTGACTATCATCTCTGAGTCCTTCTATAGACAGTACCTCAGAGATGTACCTTTGCAGCAGATTGACGCTGTACTAGACATTACAGGAGCAGGTGATCAAAACGTGAGTTACCTTGGAGTCGTTCAGACAACCGTGCAGCTCCACCGAGAGGTGAGCGGGACAGACAAGGAAGTTGAGACTTTAGCCCTTGTTTGTCCAGATACTCGAATCTCTACGAGAGTTCCCGTCATTGTTGGAACTAACACCATGCGTGTACTTCAGAAACATTGTGGACAACAAGCAGGGTGGTCGTGGCTCAAGACTATACCAATTCGGTGTGAAGCAGCGTTTGCATACAAAGAATCAATGACGTCAGCAAATGGGAGACTGTGTCCAGTTCGACTAGTGGGTAGTGATGTAGTTGTACAACCTCATTCGGTCATTGATGTACGAGGTATTGTACGCCACGGTCTTGAACTGAATAGGGACTCTGTGCTCATACAGGAACCAACGATAGAGACGTTACCTGAAGGGTTGCATGTACTGAGTGGTAAGACGGCTGTGAACACTTTACCTAGGTTGAGGGTAACTCTGGTGAATAACACCGATTCACCTATCACGGTGAAAAGAAAGCAGATTATTGCAGATTTGTTTGCTATCCAAGCTGAGTATGCACTGTCTAGTGTGTTGCAAGATTTGAACAGTCAGTGTGAGGTGCAGAATGACACTCAGAGTGGTGAGCGTGTGTGGTGTGATGAAAGTCGTGACTCCTCAGGAATGAAAGCTGACATTTCAGAACTTGTTTCACGATTGCAGTTTGGATGTGATGTTGATCTTGTGTGGAAAGAGAATTTCACAAAACGATTGTTGACCTTTGCAGATGTGTTCAACCAAAAAGATTTTGATCTTGATAAAGCTGAAGTTGAACATGATATCGAACTCATTCCAGGTGCCGTAACTAGACAAAGACCCCGACCCATACCTCCCCAGGACCTGGAAGAAGTTCGGCAGCATATCCAACAGTTGTTAGATGCAAACATCATCAGACCTTCGACGAGCCCTTTCGCTTCACCAATAGTCTTGGTCAGGAAGCGGAACGGTTCGCTACGAATGTGCGTTGATTACCGAAAGGTAAATGCTCGTACCGTCAGAGACAGCTATGCGCTTCCAAAGATTGAGGACTTGTTTCGAACTCTCACGGGAGCAAAGTTCTTCTCAAGTCTGGATCTTTCGAAGGCGTACTACCAAGTACCTCTGACGGAGCGTGCAAAGAAAATATCGGCATTTACCACCCCGTTCGGCTTGTATGAGTTTGAGAGATTACCATTTGGTCTTGTGAATGCTCCAATGACATTTCAGCGCATTATGGATTGTTGTTTCAGCGACATGAACTTGGCGGAACTCATAATTTTTCTGGATGATATTCTGATTCATGCTGCCACTTTGCAGGAGTTGGAAGATCGGACGGTGAAAGTTTTAGAGAGGTTGCGAAAGTTTCGGTTGAAGCTTGATCCAGACAAATGCATTTTTGGGGCTACTGAAGTGAAACATTTAGGCTATGTCATTTCAGAGGGAGTCATACGTCCCGATCCGGACAAAGTTGCAGCTGTCACCTCTTGGCCGAAACCAACAACAGTGAAGGAGGTGAAAAGTTTTCTTGGATTTGTAGGATTTTATCGCCGTTTTATTCCACACTTTTCCAACAAGGCAAAACCATTGAATGATTTGACAGTTGGTTACGTTCCACAGAAAAAGCAGTCAGGGAAGAAGAAATCAGGTACTTTGACCTTGTCGTCTGATATTACTGCATTGTGGGGAAAGAAGCAGGATGAAGCTTTTCAAGTCTTGAAGGACGAGTTGACGAGCGATTTAATGTTGGGTCTAGCAGACAAGACGAGGTCGTTCTCTTTACACTGTGATGCGAGTGGTACTGGATTGGGAGCTGTTCTGTACCAGGAGTTTGACGGTAAACTGAAAGTCATAGCATACGCTAGTAGAGGGTTGAACCGTACCGAGCAGAACTATCCAGCGCATAAAAGAGAATTTCTTGCGTTGAAATGGGCAATGTCAGAGAAGTTTCATGATTACTTGATAGGGTCAAAGGTCACTGTTGTTACAGACAATAATCCTCTTTGTTACGTGTTGGGAAATGCAAAGTTGGATGCTGTTAGTCACCGTTGGTTGGCTTCATTGTCACTCTATGATTTTGACTTGATCTACAAGCAAGGGTCTGCACACACAGATGCTGATGGGTTGTCGCGACGACCACAAGCACCCCCTGAGGAAGACGATGAGTACAAAGAGACACTTGAGAAGGCAGCATTCTTGCTAGAAAAGGCTAGGAAGTTTGATGGAGTTGTACCACAGGTCGTAACTAGTGAGGCCATTGCAAGTGTCATGTTCGCTAAGGGTGTAGGCGTACAGGCCCACAGTGTCAGAGGAACCGCGCATAATGCTAAGATCTGGAACCCAGAAGGATATGACTCTGATGATTTTGTACCCGCAGTTGAAACCATAACCAAAGATCCCACTGCTATCCCCAGTGATGTCTTAGAACCAGAGATAGAGGGAAATTTTGCTACCTTGACTCTCCAAGATTGGACGAGACTACAGCAACAGGATCGCTGTATAGCCGCTGTTTGTGAAGCATTGAAGAGGAATGCTACACTGGAGATCACGGGACCAGAAACCAAAGTTTATTCCAGAGAAATGAAACACATGGTGATAGAGGAAGGAGTACTGTACCGGCGAATTACGGGAGATGAGTCAACCCGTGATCAGATTGTTATTCCCCGTACATTGCGACAGAAGGCTATGAAGGGTGTTCATGACGATCTCTATCATACACATTTTGATGATGCTATAAAGCACGCCAGAATGCGTTTCTTTTGGCCGTTCATGGCTACCGACTTGCAACGGAGAATCAAAAGGTGTGAACGTTGTACTAGGAGTGGTGTTCAGACTCAGAAGGCACCCATGTCCACTATTATGACAACTTATCCACTGGAACTCTTGTCCATTGACTTCTTGACAATTGAGGTAAAGGGGCAGAAACAGAATATTTTGGTAGTACTAGACCATTTCACCAAGTTTGCGCAAGCAATTTTGACTAAAGATCAGACCGCCAAAACAGTGGCCAAAGCTCTTTGGAATGAAGTTTTCATGACTTATGGTTTTCCCAGTCGCATATTGTCGGATCAGGGGCGTGACTTCGAGTCAAAGTTGATCCAAGAACTATGTTGTTTGGCTGGGATACAGAAGTGTAGGACTACCCCATACCACCCCAGTGGAAATCCTGTCGAAAGGTGGAATCGTACTCTGCTTGGCATGATTCGCAGTTTAGAGCAGGAACAGAAGAGAGACTGGAGGAAGCACCTCAAATCAGTTGTGCATGCGTATAATTCATGTATTCACAGTAGTACGGGATTTTCGCCGTACTATTTGTTCTTTGGTAGGCATCCTAGGCTTCCCATTGACTTGGCTTTTGGCATTGATCTTGGAAAGAGACAAGGAAGGAGTTCTAGACAGTATGTCGAAGGGTTGAAAGACAGTCTTAGGCATGCATACAGGATGGCTTCAGAACAGATGGAGAGATCCGCGCAGAAAAACAAGGTCAGATATGATGCGGGTTCTCATGCCGCAACTTTGGAAGTTGGAGACCGAGTCCTTGTGAGAAAATTGGGACCTCGCATTCGGTCAAAAGTTGATGATCGCTGGGAAGAGGGTGTTTTTGTGGTTCTTGAAAAACTTGAGGGTATTCCAGTTTACGTCGTACAGAGGGACAGTGGATATGGGCCGAGAAGAACACTTCATCGAAACATATTGCTTCCAGTGGGAGCACTCGGTTGGCCTTTACCCTCTGATCAGCACAAAGCGTTGAAGGAGTATCGACAAAGAGGACCTAGAACAGCGGAGAAGAATCTCCAGGAATCTGAAAGCGAAGATGAGGAATCATTGTTTCCAGACTTACAGATCAAGTTAGGTTTGGATGGGAATAGAACATTGAGGCCTGAAGCACCCGAATTCGTTCCTGTTATTCCTCGTACAGAACAGGAAGAAGATGTACTTCTAGAACCAGAGCAAGATGTTTCCCAAAGTGGGAGCCAGGAAGAGGCAGGGGATGTAGAACTGCCCATGGAGGTTACATCAGGTGCCTCTACAGATCGCCCAGAGGACGGTCCGGAGAATTCAGATGATGACAAAGAAGGAGTAAAGGTTCCAGCTGAGGATGGAGCAGTACACACTTCAGCATCCGAGTCTGATGAAGTTGAGCCTCATGAAGGGTCAACAGAAGATGACCTTGAAGTGAGTGGGCAGCAGCGACAGGAGTTGCGTCGTTCTAGTAGGAGGCGTAGGCCTGTGGAGAGGCTGAATCTTATGCACCGGTGTGTGTGCCGGGAGTCAGTTGATCTTGAAAAGTTGGGAGATATTCATCGAAAGATGCAAGGTCTGCTAGATTTTGGTCATGTTATTCCTCCACCCAGTTTGTTGCGCTATGTTGTTTGGGCAATCTCGGAATTGTCAGGCGAGCTGGAAAAGTGTTGGAAAATGAATAGCAAAAGTTCTTGAGACAATAGTTTGTCGGATATGATCGGAAGTAGAATCAGGATATATTGTATACCTGTTTAGTTTTGTGCGTTTTGGTTAAAGCGATGCCAACCTTTAATATAGGTTATTTTATCAGTGGAGAAATTAAGTTGGTGATGAAAAATGTTTTTGCCCTTTTAATTTAATAAATTAAAAGGAAACATTTTTTATTTTTTCCCAGGGTAAGTGTAGTACTGTGTGAAATAGCACTACAGTTGTTGTCTCCCTTCCACTGTTCAGATGTTTTATTCTGTACTTGTTTGAACTAATAGTGTTTTGTGCTACAGTAAATTATTTCCCTTGAACCATGTTTGAATATCAGGTGAGCTCGAGGGGATCCACTTTGAAAAGTTTACTACCTCCTTTTTTGAAGATAAGTACACCAAGCTGTAAATTGATTGCAGAAATCCCATCCTTTTGTATTTGTTAAAAGTTTGCATTAAATTTGATAAGAGTTGATAATTATATTTGAGCTAAAAGGATATTTTGTTCAGTCAAAAATTATTGCAGAAGCACTCAGAATTATTTGGAACTTTGGTGCGGCGTATTGATATGTGAAAATCATCTTGCCGGTACGGTTGCACTACTTTTAACTGGGAAAAGGTGACAGGCAGGGGAAATTTTGGTGTCCCTGAAACATCATTGTTGTATCAATGATTGTGGAGTCCTGCTTGTAGCAGGTATGTAAAACATTTTATTGATGATTAGTTCAAGTGTTTATAATCGTTTGGGTGTGGAAAATGACAGAGTATTCTAGAAACTTATTATTTTTTGAGGGCAGCCATGCAACCATTTTTTGCACCGGTATGCTAAGTTTTGAATAGGCATAGATCTACATGTTTCAAAGCACTTGAATGATTTTGTAGAATACTTAGAATTGTCAGCATAATTTGTATGTTGGACATTCTGTTATTTGTGGAAAACATAGAAATTGGATTTTGATTTAAATCTAAATTCAAAACGAATTAGCACTGAACATGTGTATGACGTCACTACCGGAAGTAGTCGTCCGTGTCGCAGTAAGTTGCTGCAGTTGTTAAATGCTTTCAGTATATGATTGATGCTGTGGACAAGTGAAGAGCATTGCTGGTTCTATACTAGATCTGATAGTGATAGAACAGAAGTTGTTGCATTTTTGACATGAGATGATGTCTTAAGAGAAAATAATCTTTCCTTGAAAAAGGGTAGAATTCTTTTAGTGAGTTTTAATGATCTCATTGTTGTGAATTATGGTGAATCTAGACCTCACATTTTCTTGAAGAAAATGGTAATCGCGCGTAAGGACTAGACTGTAATTATGCACATGTAGTATTTCTAGTATTCAAGATACTCAAGGCTGCATTATGGCAGGGAGACTTGTGATTTTAGAAAGAAACCTGCTCACAAAAACATTGTTCACAGTATTGTACGTTGCTATGGATACGAGATTGTCCAGCCACTGCTCTTCAGTTGTATTCAGTACTGTTAATGACGTAAAAGTACGTTAGTATTTAGTATGAGAGTATGATTTTGAGAAGAAGCCGTTAGTTTTACATTTTAATCTTTATAAGGAAACAGGAAACATGATTGATTGAAAGGGTCATGTATTGAGGATAGAATAACTTTTGTTGGTTGGAATTGAAGTTGAAGTTAGGATTTTAGGTTATAACATTTAAGGTTTTATAAAGTTTTGCAAGTAGAATAAGTACTTGAAGAAGTAATTCACAGTGTGTTTTGATGTTGGAAACATATTTTTTGTCATGAAACCGTACACACCCGCACACACATATCAACACACATGCATACACAAACCACATACATGAAACATCAAGAAGTGTATTGTTTTGTTTGTTTAGACCAGCAAACATTGAGGTAACACATAGATAATGGTGTTGTGATATTTGTGTGTTACAGGATTCAGTTCTGGTCAGAGTTGTAGTCAGAGTTTTCTTTTAGAGTTTTTTAGGGTTGGAATATAGAATCAGAGTTTTTGGATTGAAATTAGAGTTCTACTTTATTGTTTACATCGAGAAAATAAAACAAAGAAAAGAAACAACAGACTTGTAGTTTGCCACTTGCGGATGAAAGGCGCACACATGATCCCACCCTTCAATGTAGCAATGAACTCACCCGAGTTGGTTACAGTTGAAAACGACGTTAAACACCAAATAAAGAAAGAAAGAACACACACACACACACACACACTGACACACACACACAAACACACACTGGCACACACACACTGACACACACACACACACACTGACACACACACACTGACACACACTGACACACACACACACGCATAAAGCCATAAAGCCATGCAATGACACTCACATGGCTAATCTGTTGTACACAAAAATATAAATGTAACCTCTGCTTGAAGAAACCAGAGCATATCCATATTACAATGGTGTCCATACGAGGCACTTCTGATGATGAGAACATCTCACACTAAAGAACACTTCATATTGCCTCCGTGCCAAAGGCAAAACAAAAAAATAGGTGTGGTTACGGTAACATAGCCAAAAAAAATAGGGTAGGTAGGTAGGCAATCACTTTTTTTTTTAAACTTTTTTTTCTAATGTGTACAAATTAAACCTACTTGACAGGGAAATAAGTGTGCGACTCGGGCGCTTTCGCTTTCATTGCGTTTTTTGCACTCGTTTTTTTTTGTGACAAATGTAATAAAAAGTTATAGGATCGGCCCCTAAAAATAGGGTAGGTCGGGTTACCGTAACCACACCTTTTTTTTTTTTAGGCCTAACAAAGTATCCCTCTCATGAAAGACAACTTGCAATGTAAGGGCACTTTGAGCTGGTGTCCAAGGGAGGTCCTCTAACCCCAGTTACCTGATCATTGGCGGCAGCAGCAATCTGAAGACAAGACATCCTGCTCCACATGGGAGACTTCCGTTCAACCAACATGATGGCCTTCTCTGGGTCTCTGGCGTGACACTCATCAAGCACCTTGGTCGCTAGCTCCTCGAACATCCTGCAACATCCACCAACATTGAGTAAACAGGTTGTTCTCAATTTCACATTCCTGGCGTGACACTCATCAAGCACTTTGGTCGCTAGCTCCTCGAACATCCTGCAACATCCACCAACATTGAGTAAACAGGTTGTTCTCAATTTCACATTCCTGGCGTGACACTCATCAAGCACTTTGGTCGCTAGCTCCTCGAACATCCTGTAACATCCACCAACATTGAGTAAACAGGTTGTTCTCAATTTCACATTGCATACAGCTGATTATAATAACCATCAGCAGGTGGTTAACCTGTTGATCAAGTTGTGTGGAAAAAGAAGAGTAAGGTGTGTATATGTGTATGTGTGTGTGTGTGTGTGTGTGTGTGTGTGTTTGTGTGTGTGCTTGTGTGTGTGTGTATGTGTGTGTGTGTGTTTGTGTGTGTGTGTGTGTGTTTGTGTGTGTGTGTGTGTGTGTGTGTGTGTGTGTGTGTGTGTGTATATGTGTATGTGTCTGTGTGTGTGTGTGTGTGTGTGTGTTTGTGTGTCTGCCGGTGTGTTGTTCTGCCCATCTGCCTCAGTGTCTGTCACTGCTCATAAGGTCATGGCATTAGGTGCACATCTCTCTCTCTCTCGTGTCTGTTTGTATGCCCTTTTTTTTTTAAATGATGAGTCTTAGAGAAAATACACCTACACTCACATGCAAATCAGCTAACGAGAAGAAGAAGACTCGCATGCAAATCAAAAGTAAATGCTCAGGGAACACGAAGACTGTGTCATTAAGACACACTAAAAACAGACACCAAGAGGCTTTCAAACCCACTTCTTCATGTTGAGGAAGTCCTGACGAATAGTGTGCAAGTACTTGGGAGTCATGCGATGCATCCTCAAGCACAACATTGATGCTGACAATGCGCTGGTGATTGGCTCTTCTCCCATTTCCCAGAAAAACTTGGCCAGCTCCTTTCTGTCAAAAGAGAACAGTGAAAGACTTCAGTTTGGTTCAGCTGAAGGTTTAGCCTACATGATTAGAAAATCTGCGATGCATGTGTCACACTTCCAGAACGTGTGTTCAGTTTGATAGAGATTAGTCTGGCAAGCCATGCAGACATAGCACAAACAGGCAGATGCAGACAGACAGGCTAACAAGCACACGGACACATCACTTCCTGCAGACAGACAGGCTAACAAGCACACGGACACATCACTTCCTGCAGACTATGATTACACTGACACAGATACAAACAGTACCATCACCACCACCACATATACACAAACAAGCACATATATACATTACTTACATGCAAACCAGTATTAACACATAACACAGACAGAGGGACAGACAGAGAGGCTACAACCACAACCGAATAAAACAAGCACACACACACACACATACAAACTCTCTCTATCTGAGTAGCACCACTGCAAACACACCTGTCAAGCAAGACAGCCCATATCATCAGTTGTTTGTAAGGTGTCTGGAACTGCTGTGGTTCCTCCTCAGCTTCCGTGTCTGTAGTTTCCATGAACTTGTGTCTTCTCGTAGTCAGAGATCGGTTTTTGCCTCCGTCACGACCCCTGGGTGCGTTCAACATGTTATCTTCATAGCGGTCGAGCAGATTGGTCAGAAACTTGCTGATGTCTTGCACTGTGAATTCCGTTTTCTTGATATGTCTCTTGAAAATCATGGGCAAAAAGCCGTGCTGTGGAAGCTGGAAAATAACAAAAAATGTCACCGATGTATTTGTCGGACTGATTTAATGTCAAATTCCTTTTCAACTGGAACCAGAATCAAAAGTATCCTGATACATTTGCAGGTCTGCAAAAATTAATCATTTTAGTCCTGGTCTTAACTGCACTGCATGCGTCTTACCTTCTCCCTTATCAGGCTGTGTCTTCTTCTTCTTCTTCTTCTTCTTCTTCTTCTTCTTCTTCTTCTTCTTCTTCTTCTTCTTCTTCTTCTTCTTCTTCTTCTTCGTTCATGGGCTTAGACTCCCACGTTCACTCATGTTTTTAGTACGAGTGGATTTTTACGTGTATGACCGTTTTTACCCACCATTCAGGCAGCATACGCCGATTTCGGGGGATGCCTGCCATTGATTAATACATGATGGATGCAAAATTTTCCTCCGAAAACGGCGTATGGCTGCCTAAATGGCGGGCTAAAAAACGGTCATACACGTAAAATTCCACTCGTGCAAAAAACACGAGTGTACGTGGGAGTTTCCGCCCACGAACGCAGAAGAAGAAGAAGAAGATGCAAAATTTTCTTTCACATAAAAAATATTCAAAACAAAGCAAACATATAAACACAGAAGAAAATCATAAAAATTCACCTGCTCTCCTTTTTTTAGTTAAACCTCCTTTCTTACAACTTTGTCTGTCTCAGTTAAAGCTCTTAATTAAAGAAGATTTCATTTTCCTCTAAACCTGTTCTAACTCCCTCTAAAAACTGCAATATTGTCTAGACCGGGTCAAAGCAAGGCTGTAAAACGAACCTACAGCACTGCCCTGTAAACCAGTTCATGTGTACTAAAGTTCTATTTAAACAAAATTACAAATTTTAATAATAAATTTTAATTTGATTATATACTTACCCAACTCACATAAATGCAATTTACTTCAGTCTAGTGCTAGGACGCTGAATCGTCACCTTGGTAACAAGGGGAGGTAACCCTAAAAAAAGAGCGACCTTGACCCTTTAATATTATGAAGTCTCGCGTGACTTCCTGACCTTGCCGCCATCTTTGAATCATACAATCGAAAGCGAACAGCAAAAAACCCCTCTTTTTTTAGGAAACCACAAAAACCCTCAAAAGCGGGGCAGGTGGGAGGGTATTCCCTATGTGAGTTGGGTAAGTATATAATCAAATTAAAATTTATTATTAAAATTTATAATTAAATTACATTCTTATCCCAACTCACATAAATGCAGATTGCTAATGAAGGTGGAGGGAAACAAATTCCACTTACCTTAAATAGAAGGTAAGACTTGTCCAGCGACGACAACGGCTGGTAGAGAGTTACTGCTATCCTGTCGGGTGCTGGCCACATCACGCAGGTAGAAATTGATGAAGACATCCTGCGATCTCCAGTAGGCCGCGTCTAGGACCTCAGCCAGTCTGCCTGAGCGGAGGACCGCAAGCGAAGTAGACCAGGCCCTGGCCTCATGCGTTCTTGACGACGTCATAGGGAGGACAGAACGAACGTCCCCATCCTGTCTGTGCCACCATGCATACGCCTGTTTGATCAGCGTAGCGACCCATCTCGCCAAGGTGACCCTCGCCACGTCCTTACTCCTAACAGCGTTAATGGAGATAAAGAGCAACTTCTGATCTTTAGACCTAATGGGAGTGGTACGTGATAGATAGCTGGAAAGAGCCCGAACAGGACAGTTAGCCAGATCTGGGTCATTTGGAGCAAGAATCGTACTTAAAGGAGGAATTCGAATCACGGGGGATGCCAGACCAGGCTTTTGATTTTTGGCAAGGAATTCCGGCCTAAATCTCAAAACAACAGAACCATCGGATTCAAAAGAAACATCTTTAGCTAGGCCCGACAAAGCATGCACCTCGCTGCCTCTACGGGCAGAGGCTAACAGAACTAAAAACAAAGCCTTACGAGTCAAGTTCGCTAGGCTTGATGCAGATAAAGGCTCAAATTCTGAAGAAGCTAGGAACTTTAGAACCAAAAACAAATCCCACGAGGGAAGGGGAGACTTTGACTTCGCAGAATCTATAGCCGCCCCTTTAAGAACGCTAGCAATGACTCCCCCCAAGTTAATGCTATGCCCTAGCTGCTTCAAAGTCGAGGAGATAGCTGACCGTCTAACTCTGAGAGAGGAAGGAGACAAGCCTTGAGAAGCTAACCACGAGAGGTGGTTCGCCACCTGCATAGAACGGGGTGACAAAGGGTTAACTCCGTTCTCTGTACACCACTTTGTCCAGGCAGCCCAGTGCGAGGAATAAACAGAGCCGGTAGATTCCCTATGAGCCTTCTGGACAAGACTTAAAGTAGCGTCTGAGGCGCCGGAGCGACGCAGAGAGACCCGGACAGCTTCCAGGCGTGAAGCCGTAGAGATTGGGGGTTCTCGTGCGGAACTCCCGACCTTGGCTGCACCAGGAGCTCTCTTCTTCAAGGACAGAGAACGAATCAGACTCTGTAACTTGTCCACCCTTCTCTGTGAGGGGCGGACCAGCCAATCCACTGTGTTGAACGTCATGCCCAAATACGTAAACACCTGAGACGGCGTGAGCTCTGACTTCAGCAGATTGACCGAAAAACCCAGATCCATGGCTTGTTTTAGCACCAACTGAGTATGTGTCCCGCAAGACTCCAAGTTCTGATTGAGGATGAGCCAGTCGTCTAGGTAAGCGCGAAAGCGCACCCCCTTTTGTCTGACCAGCGCACAGAGCTGACGGACAACCATCGTAAAGATCCATGGGGCAAGAGACAAGCCGAAAGGAAGAGCTCTGAACTGAAAAACTTTCTTGCCCCATCGAAATCTCAGCCATTTCCTGTCTGCAGGATGGATAAGAATGTGGAAATAGGCGTCTGTTAAGTCTATCGACGTTACCCAATCGCCCGGCCTGAGAGCGTCTCGTACCGACGCTGGAGTCTCCATCCTGAACTTTACCACTCTTAGGTATTTGTTCAGAGGAGACAAATCCAAAACTGGGCGCCAGGCGCCCGAGGCTTTTGGCACCACAAAAATTCTGCCGTAAAAGCCCGGAGAAGTGTGATCCCTCACCTCCTCGATCGCTTGCTTCTCTAGCAACGATAAAACCTCCCCCTGAATGGCCTCCTGAGCCCCCTGTTTCTTGGGAAACTGAAAAGGAGGAAGAGTCCTGGTTAACGGGGCCTTGCCGTCTAGCCAGAGAAGCCGGAACCCCGAACGCACAATGCTCACTATCCACTGGCTGCTTACTGTCTGTAACCAACACAGCAGGGCCCTGGAGGGGCCGCCCGCCACCAAAGGGGTGGGGGCAGTGTGAGCGGTGGGTTCGGGGAGGCATCATTGGGGGGGGGGCTTGCGCCCCGACCCCCGTGAATTCCCGAAAGACGGACCCTTCTTCTGGTAAGGGGCACTGCCACCCCTGCCCCGAGATGAAGGACCCTGTCGCTGAGCCTTACCCCTGAAAGACGAAGCCGTCTGAGGCTTGCTCGAACCCTGGCTCTTCTTCTGCTGAGAAAAACCATGGTGAGCGATTTGGGCAATAGCCATATCCCTCGCGTCTTGTGTCTCCTTGCGTAGGGCGTCCAAGGATGGTTGACCCAGCAACGCACCCTCAACAAAAGGAGCAGACTTGAGAGACTCAATCGTGACCTTGTCTTGGATACGAGAACCCGTGAGAAAAGCCGATCTCCTTGCATGGACAGAATGCGCATAGAGGCGAGCTGACAGATTCATCTGTTCGGCCGACACCTTTGCCAGAGAGGCTAACAGAACCATGACATCCTTCTCAACCGCGTCATCACGAAATTTGAAAGGATCCAAAGACGACGTGATCGATCTCGACAGTGCTCTCTGCAGAGTCTCAGAAAGAGACGATAACTCGAGCAAACGTCTGCCAGTCTCCTCCAAAGACAAAAGAGAAGACTCCGTATACGGAACTACTCTATCTCTGCTGTATCCATCTTGCCAAAGGGCTGCAAGCTCCGGTGTAACCGGGAGAGTGGAACGAGGCAAGGCAAACGAGTCGATCAGATTGACCGTGTTATGCGGCAAAGTAAACCTCTTAGTCACGCCAGCAGGCAAAGCTGAGGTTAAACCCGAGGAAGCGAGGTAAGGCTGTGCTGAAACAGGAGCCTGACCGTGCGCTGAAAGCAGCGGTACCGGCTGAAACACACCGCCATGCTGAGTAGTAGCTAGAAGCTTAGAAAGTTCAAAGTCGAAAATACGAAGAGAATATCAAAAATGCTCACCCCAACCGCTTGTAAGGAGCAGAGGAACGTGCGAGTACCAAGGTGTGGGTCTGACACAAACCGCATCAGACAAAAAAACGGCTGGAAAGCCGGAGCGAAATCAGATACGTCCGTACCCACGGAACGCTGAAGAGAGTATGATTCAAAGATGGCGGCAAGGTCAGGAAGTCACGCGAGACTTCGTAATATTAAAGGGTCAAGGTCGCTCTTTTTTTAGGGTTACCTCCCCTTGTTACCAAGGTGACGATTCAGCGTCCTAGCACTAGACTGAAGTAAATTGCTTTTATGTGAGTTGGGATAAGAATGTAATTTAATTTCAGTTTACACGTTGACATGTCACCCCCTCTCTCTCTCATCGGGACTGCTCTAATCAGTCTCTTTTCCGCAGCTTTGCATGCAGGCATGAGATCATACAATTGTCAACACACACAAAAATCCTCAAAGCATGCCCATCCCCAGAAAATGTTAGATAAACAAGAAGAGCAAACGCTCGATCGAGTCACTTTCGCAGTTCTGAATATTATATGAGGCATCAGATGGACAGGAAGAAATTGCTATTCACAACACAATACAGATGTAAATAATTTGATGTAAAGAATAATCCTATAAAGTTTGAATCAAATCCGATGAATAGTTTCAGAAATATGATATTTCAATTTTTTTCCTTCAAGACATACCTGTGACCTTGAAAAAGGTCAAAGGTCACCAAAGCAGACGTCAAAGTGTAGAGGTCACTGGGAGTCACGTTCACATAAAATTTGAGCCCGGTCACTTTTATAGTTTCCGAGAAAAGCCCAACGTTAAGTTGTGTGTTGCCGAACAGAAAAGGCTAGTTATCTCCCTTGTTTTTCTGATAACGTTCGTAAAAGGCTACAGATGTAAATACTTTGATGTAAAGAATAATCCTACAAAGTTTCAATCACATCCGATGAACTTTGTCAAAGATATAAAATGTCTAATTTTTCCTTTGACGCTGACCTGTGACCTTGAAAAAGGTCAAAGGTCAACGAAACCATCGTTAAAGTGTAGAGGTCATTGGAGGTCACGACTAAACAAAATATGAGCCCGATCGCTTTGATAGTTTCCGAGAAAAGTCCAACGTTAAGGTGGTGTCTACGGACGGCCGGCCGGACAGACTAACACTGACCGATTACATAGAGTCACTTTTTCTCAAGTGACTCAAAAAGCATTCAAAATTATGCATTCCAATGATCTTTAGAACTGTGAAAACAAAAATCTCTTGCCTGGCATAGAATTTTAAACAGACAGAATTGGGTAAACTCACAACATTGTAGAGGTGCTCCAGTCTGGGAACGGTGAGGTAATCTTTCATGGACACGCCCTGATTCAGCAGAAGTCGCACAAAACTCATCTTGTCCTCAAGAAGCGCTTTGGTCATAATGCCGTTCAGCTCTCCTGTACAATTTTAACAGTCAATGTCATGGTCAACCTTGGGAGGAGGGAGGGTCAACTAGGGTGAGGTTTGATGAGGAAACAGGATAAGCAACATGTGTGTGTGTGTGTGTGTGTGTGAGTGTGTGTGTGTGTGTGTGCGTGCGTGCATGCGTGTGTGTGTGTTTCAAAATCTGTGTGTGTCTGTGTGTGCATCTCTGTGTTTGTGGCTGGCTTTGTCAGTGTTTCTGTTAGTACAGCAAGTCTGTATACATGTGTGTCTGCTTGCCTATTTTTCAGACATGAGGTAGTAAAATGCAACAGCACAAAGTTGTTGATGACAACACAACCACCTTTCAAACAAAATGCCAGTGCAATCAGTAGTAATGTACATGTATGTATTGGTTTTTATGTACAACCGTATATTTCCTGCGATATATTGTATGTTATGATATTTTGCAATGATGTTTAGCCATAGTTCGTTATACGCGTAGGTGTGCGAGAATATGTAAGCGCAGTGCTTTAAAGATGTCCATGTTATATAGTGCTATATGTTTTATGTAAAATCAATGTCTTGTTTGTATTATTGTTATGTACCACCCCTGAATTTCTCTATGAGATAATAAAGTATTCTTATTCTTAAATCTGGTGACAGTCAAAATAACAACAATAACAACAACCATATGGAAAATGTATCATTGCATTTCTAGATGAAAATTCCACAGTAGGAATTCACCTTCTTCCCAGTTGACGTCTTCACGGAAGATCTCTGATTGGGCGATGTCTGCCCGGTTCCATGTTAGAGCAAGTTCCAGCTGGCTCAGACGATTCTTGGCTCCTGAGCTTGTCTCAGCTGAAAACAGTACAAAAAACACAATCTCTAAGTAATGATCGCTTCTGCTGAGCTAAGGGTTATAGCTTTTCATTGGAGGATGCAAGTGATGGATTGCTCAGATTTGTAGGTCTTACCTTTTGTCAAGACAGAGAGAATGGCAACATCAAGGTCCTCTTCTCTCCTGAGGTCGAAAAATACCATCTGTTGAAGACAGGACAAAAATGACAGTTTACAGTCGGACTTGTATAACTTCAATTTTACACAGAACATTTTTAAAGATAGCTCAGGGCGGCCAGGAAAGGTCAGTAAATAGTCAATGTTATGTGAACGCAATGCAGAACAAGTTGCAGCCCACATCCTGCACGACTGCAGGAATCTCCAGCCCCTGAGGAGAGAGATTTAGACCAGGCCGACGACCCTCCACGAGAAGCTGCATGGACCTGTGGAGGCTCTACATAAGACCACCAGCTTCATGTCCAGAGCTGGACTCCAAGTGTAAAGGCGATCGACAAGAAGAAGAGATGTGAACGCAATTCCTCTCGTACATTTTTTGTATTATGTTCGTGCTTATTACCACAGACAAATGATAGAGACTGAATCTAACAAGGATGATTCTGCTTTGTAAATCAAGTGAAAGCATTAATCTGACACCTTGTGCCAAGTTTGAGCCTTTGGCTAAAGTCAGTGCAGCACATTTGTCGCTCTCCGTGCACTCATATGTAAGTGCACAAAACCTTTTATTTACACCTGAAGGAAAAGCCAGTACATCAAACAGGAGTGAGTCTGGTGAAAGACAAGGCCAAAAAAAAAATAGGTCTGTTTACGGTAACATAGGCCCCAAAAAATAGGGTCGGTAGGTCGGGATTTTTTTTCTTTTTTCTTTCTCCAAAAAACCATATTTTTACGTTATTTTGCAAAAAAACCAAATTTTTTTTTTCTTTTTTTTTTCTTCCCCCAAATGCCAAAAAAAAGTCTAGGGTCGCGCGAAAAAAATAGGGTCGATCGGGTTACCGTAAAAATTTTTTTTGGCCCAATATATATATCGCCCTGTAAAAAAAACACACTTTGCCAAACACAAAGGTTTTCAAGAGCATATATCTGAACAAAACAGCAGTCAGACCCGATCTACACACAGCTCTCTAAAACCCACAGTTGTTGTCTCGCAGCCATTCAACATTGAAGGTATGCATTATGTCGGAGCACAAGGCAGACAACCTATGCAGGGCAGCTGCTGTGAAAAGGGGGGCCACTGCATCATCCTGTCATACAATGATTTTTGTCACTTACCAGGTTATCTCTCTTCATGCACTCAAAGATTTTTATCATGACTTTCTTGAGCTCTGCTTCGGCCTTGTCACCCCAGTTTTTGCTGTAAGCAGTTGCCACACGGTCCTCAAGTGTTTTTCTCTGCCGCTCGTTCATTGTGTGCTCTCCACTTGTAACACAAACCGGTGTACAGAGATTAAAACAGAGATGCATTGAGATTAAAACAGAGATGCATTGAGATTAAAACAGAGATGCATTGAGATTAAAAACAACCAGAAGGTAGGAAATGTGGGTACAATTTATTTTGATGACCTCCATCACATAGGATACCAGCAACATGTAACAAGAGGCGAAGCCATCAAGGCTCACGTAAGAAATCGACAAACAGTAACACACACACACACACACACACACACACACACACACACACACACACACACACACACACACACAGAAAGAGCATAGGTGAAACTGTGCAAGAAAGCGAGACACTAGATCTAGATCTGTCTGTCTGCATGTAGCCTACTTACAGGGACACGACTGCCAACTAGTCTCGGCCCGCTCAAAATAATAATGACCGAGACTTTCAGTACTTCCTTCGCGTGACGTCTAACCCTCTTACGTCATAATGTGACGTCAATGTAATGTGACGTCTTCAAATGTTAGAGTTTCTACCACAGACATACACACGCACGCACGCACGCACATACGCACATACACACGCACGCACAGACAGACAAAGTTACGATCGCATAGGCTACACTTACGTGAGCTAAAAACCATACAAACACAAGTGCACACACACACAGACCTCTTGATTATTTGAATCATGAACAAGTATGATGGAAGATTTTTCCTCTGTACCCAAATAACCAAAAGCTCCAGCACAGAATCCTACATCGTCTATACAAATCCTGATCAAAGGGGAGCATGGAAAACAAAACGTCAAACAATACACTAGCTGTAGAAAGCTTGGATGTAGAATTAGGTGGTATATTTTAGGTCCAGTAAGAATATCCAAATGGATTGAACTTATAGTCACACATTTTCTTCAGACCTGATTTCCTCAGAGTTTGGATGTCTTAAAGAGGGGTTCAACAGTAACACCCAAACCATAATGGCAAGCATACTTTCTGTCTTTGAAGGTGAACTTGTGCGCATAGGTGAGCAAGTCGGCAGCTCTGCCTGTGCCTGTACAGACCACCACAGGAATGCCTTCCTTCAGCGACTGGCATGCATCCTGAATGGCATCTGGGCCCCCCTCTACAACCATCATCACAACTGGAATGCCATAGCCATTCTCTGGAAGAAGAAACAAGAAAGAAAAGGCAAGTCACACTGGTGGAATGATAGGCTGAAGGTAACATTAATTATGTGAGAACCTTTCAAAGCAGAGCAAGGGATATTATCCTTCTTTACAAATACATTGAGATTTGTATGGCTCACAGAATGTAACAAATAGCAGAAACAATAAGCGCCTTAGGAATGATACGCTGAACATACCATTATATGAGAACCTTTGAAAGCAGAGCAAGGGATATTTTTCTTCCTTACAAATAGTGAGATGTGCATGGCTCACAGAATTTATCAAATAACAGCAACAATTAACAAGCGCCTTAGGGTCATATAGTTGTGTGATGTAGTATGTAACACTTACACATTAACATGCTTCCATTTGAAACTTCGAGGTCATCGTCGGGCTTCAATTAGACTTTGGGAGGGCGTCAATCCACGATGAAGACCGAGAAGTTTTAAATGGAAGCATGTTAATGTTATTGTAATTCAATCTGACGACGATCTCTTTCCTGCTTTCATGCGATGGTAAACAGACAGAATTGGTTCTGTTCTGTTCACACACTACTTTCAGTCCACCTACCTGCAAGGGTCAAGTACCAAGAAATATGTTTTTGTATTCCTATCTTATCACTCTGCTCCTGTTTTGTTTTCTTTCACATACATTTTCCCTTCTTTTTTGACGGGTTTCTGGACAGCAAACTCTAAAACAAATTCTTTTCATCACAAAAGCGATCTTTGGAATTGACTGACGTAGTCCGGAAGAATTCATGCATCAACGTATTCGATGTCATCACTTCGCATACCTTATGGTCTCGGTATTTCGTTGGCCTTCATATTTCCTACTTGTAAAATGACCCTCAAAGCTAACTGAGACTAGTTAAGGTTGTATCAATGCGCCTCGCCAGCAGGTGGTTAATGACTTTTTTAGCGAGTGGTTATCGACAATTAATGACCGGTAATTTTTAATGAGTTGGGGCATTCTGACCAATCACAGGATCTGTTTCATTAAAACGCCAACTTGATTGAATTACAATTAGGATTATCTGTTATGTTATCTTAAAGTTGCGCTACATCTTAATTTAAAATGTCCTCTGTAGATGCCACACAACAGCACTTAGATTCACAAGACACTGATCTGTAATGTAACAAAACAGACACCAAAATCCATGCAAACACAAACTGTGCATAAATCTTGCATTCCTTGTGAAGAAACACAAAGAACACTGTCTGAACAATTCCAGCAACATGATCACAGTGACAGACATAAGCCAAAACAGGACACAAAAATGCCCAGAAGCAATCTCCAAAACACAGGGAGGTATCATACCTCTTAGCAAGGACACAAGGGGAAATTCTCATAACCAGATTCACAAACATGATCGCATTGACAGATACCATTCAGCCCACCAACCCAACTCCATACCTAGCTAGACACCCTTCAGCCCACCAACCCAACTCCATACCTAGCTAGACACCCTTCAGCCCACCAACCCAACTCCATACCTAGCTAGACACCCTTCAGCCCACCAACCCAACTCTATACCTTGCTAGACACCCTTCAGCCCACCAACCCAACTCCATACCTAGCTAGACACCCTTCAGCCCACCAACCCAACTCCATACCTAGCTAGACACCCTTCAGCCCACCATCCCAACTCTATACCTAGCTAGACACCCTTCAGCCCACCAACCCAACTCCATACCTTGCTAGACACCCTTCAGCCCACCAACCCAACTCTATACCTAGCTAGACACCCTTCAGCCCACCATCCCAACTCTATACCTAGCTAGACACCCTTCAGCCCACCAACCCAACTCTATACCTAGCTAGACACCCTTCAGCCCACCAACCCAACTCTATACCTAGCTAGACACCCTTCAGCCCACCAACCCAACTCTATACCTAGCTAGACACCCTTCAGCCCACCAACCCAACTCTATACCTAGCTAGACACCCTTCAGCCCACCAACCCAACTCTATACCTAGCTAGACACCCTTCAGCCCACCAACCCAACTCTATACCTAGCTAGACACCCTTCAGCCCACCAACCCAACTATACCTAGCTAGACACCCTTCAGCCCACCAACCCAACTCCATACCTAGCTAGACACCCTTCAGCCCACCAACCCAACTCCATACCTAGCTAGACACCCTTCAGCCCACCAACCAAACTCCATACCTAGCTAGACACCCTTCAGCCCACTAACCCAACTCCATACCTAGCTAGACACCCTTCAGCCCACCAACCCAACTCCATACCTTGCTAGACACCCTTCAGCCCACCAACCAAACTCCATACCTAGCTAGACACCCTTCAGCCCACCAACCCAACTCCATACCTAGCTAGACACCCTTCAGCCCACCAACCCAACTCCATACCTTGCTTTGGAGTGCAGAGCTTTCTCTCGAAACGTGCTCTAAAGTCCGCCACACCACCATAACGATTACGCATTCCATCATCAATGAAAAGGAAGTGGGTGTGGTCAGGGTTGAGTGCCACTGGCTGACCGTGAAGGATCCTGTTGGACGTCCGGTAGTAGGCGAAGTTTGTCATTCTCCCCTGAATACAGAACAGTCAGCACTACATGTGAGAATCTAAGTGTTCTTAACTCTTACCAGTTCGGGGGTTTTAGGGCATATTTTACAGTGCTGTTGGTGCCTACTTGCCGAGTGGCTATCTGGGGTCATATTCTAAATGAAATATAGAAAGTTATATATCAAATGAAAGGAAAATGAATAAGCTTTTCATATTTGCAAAGAGAATTGTGCTATCTTTAAAGGTAAAAATTGTATGGGGGTGACAACATGATTTTTGTTGAAATTTGTACGCCCATTTTTTGGAACACGTGACAAACACAAAGAAGAAATTTTTTTTGTGTTCAGTTTATTTTAGATATGCTGCTAACTAGTCTGTTTGGGCATTCATTTTACATAACATAGCAAAGTTTTATAGAGTTTTGCTGATAAACAAAAAAGTTATTGTCACCTGAATACCCCCACCCAAATTTCAAAGTTGGACGTTTCATGCCTAAGGCCCCCCCAAAAAAAATATTCTGTTTACGGTATCCTGACTGACCCTATTTTTTCGCGCGACCCTAGACTTTTGTTTGGCATTTGGTAAAAAAAATTGAAAAAAAAAAAGAAAAAAAAATTTGAAAAAAAAAAATTTCAAAACAAAAAATTTGAGAAAAAAAAATTTGAAAAAAAAAGAAAAAAAAGGGGGCTTTGTTTTTTGGCAAAATAACTTAAAAATATGTTTTGGGGGAAATAAAAAAAAATTTAAAAAAAAGTCCCGACCTACCGACCCTATTTGTTTGGCCTATGTTACCGTTAAGACTTTTTTTTTGGTTTTGCCTAATAATGCATTTCTATAACTAACTTATAACAAAAACCCAGCTTGTTTCAGTCATAAAGTGTGTCTTAAATATGAGTTTATCCACTGTCCGACCCATCCAATGTAAAAAAAAAAATAAAAAAAAATTATAATTAGATAATTGGTCAGTGGAAAACTACAGGGGGGGCATCGTAAGCTTGCTTACGATGGGCAAGGGAGCGAACTGGTAAGAGTTAATGTGTACAACATATGCAACAAAAGTGAGAGTTACGCGGAACCAATCTCCCGGCATCTGAAAGAATTACAAGCATTGAAATAAACAAGCAACTTTAAAAAAAAGGCTGATCAAAAATAAAACAAGTCGCGTAAACCGAAAATACAATATTTAGTCAAGTAGCTGCCATTTTTCAGCAAGACCGTATACTCGTAGCATCGTCAGTCCACCGCTCATGGCAAAGGCAGTGAAATTGACAAGAAGAGCGGGGTAGTAGTTGCGCTAAGAAGGATAGCACGCTTTTCTGTACCTCTCTTTGTTTTAACTTTCTGAGCGTGTTTTTAATCCAAACATATCATATCTATATGTTTTTGGAATCAGGAACCGACAAGGAATAAGATGAAAGTGTTTTTAAATTGATTTGGACAATTTAATTTTGATAATAATTTTTATATATTTAATTTTCAGAGCTTGTTTTTAATCCGAATATAACATATTTATATGTTTTTGGAATCAGCAAATGATGGAGAATAAGATAAACGTAAATTTGGATCGTTTTATAAATTTTTATTTTTTTTTACAATTTTCCGATTTTTAATGACCAAAGTCATTAATTAATTTTTAAGCCACCAAGCTGAAATGCAATACCAAACCCCGGGCTTCGTCGAAGATTACTTGACCAAAATTTGAACCAATTTGGTTGAAAAATGAGGGCGTGACAGTGCCGCCTCAACTTTCACGAAAAGCCGGATATGACGTCATCAAAGACATTTATCAAAAAAATGAAAAAAACGTTCGGGGATTTCATACCCAGGAACTCTCATGTCAAATTTCATAAAGATTGGTCCAGTAGTTTAGTCTGAATCGCTCTACACACACACACACACACACACACACACACGCACGCACGCACGCACGCACATACACCACGACCCTCGTTTCGATTCCCCCTCGATGTTAAAATATTTAGTCAAAACTTGACTAAATAAAAAAAGTGAGCAAAGTTAGCTTTAACTCTCATAAATGCGAGCATTTTAGTTTTAACTTCTAAACATTTCACGATTTTGCACTTTTCAGTAAGTTGCTTGTAATAGGCTTTTACAAAAGGAGAACACCGAGCTGGCAAATACACACACACACACACACATTCTCTCTCTCAACAAATGCAATACACTATTATACAGCTAAGCAACATAGCCCCAAGTCCCCTACCCCTAACTACCCAAACCTTCAGGAAAACTTCTTAAACAAAAGATATATTCCATATAACTCACCCTCCTGTTCCTTGCCTCCAGGAAGCGCCTGTTGTACACGTAGCCCCAAGGCGCGATGGCGATGCAGCGCAGCACATGCCTCATGCGATCATTGTCCCACAAAAAGGCCTGTCCTTCATGCACGGCTTGCCCAACTGACTTCATCACCCCCATGTTGAAACCAGACGTGATCAACCAAGCGTTGGTTGTCTTGGCAGCCTGTAGAAAAAAGATGAAAAAAAGATCCATTGATTAGAAAATAAAAAAATGACCATTGAATAGCCAAGAGGGAAAATAAGGAGAGGCCATCCCTTCCACTCCCCCGACCCAATGCGTTCACACTGCAGCTCTACCTGTTCACAATATGTTAAGGCCAAAAAAAAAAATAGGTCTGTTTACGGTAACCCGACCGACCCTATTTTTTTCGCGCGACCCTGGACTTTTTTTTGGCATTTGGGGGAGAAAAAAAAAAAAAAAAATCTTTTGGTTTTTTTTGCAAAATAACGTACAAATATGGTTTTGGGGAAAAAAAAATAAAAAATAACAAAAATCCCGACCTACCGACCCTATTTTTTTGGCCTATGTTACCGTAAACAGAACTTTTTTTTTTTTTGGCCTAAAGCTGATTTCACTGCTGGTCAGTTATACCATGAGTGTTCTATCTTTGAGTAGCATAATATTTTTCAGCTCAAAGGTTTAGGTGCTTTTGTGCTTTTGTGTGTGCGTAAAGTTGTCTGTCTCAATATCAGCAAGAGAAAGACCATTGGTGTTTACTGAAAAGACAACAAAGAATCTCCTCCATTTAGCACATCCGGAGCCTCAGAATATTTTATGGATTTTCAGATACCATAGGAATTCACAAGTTACTGTCTTTCAGATTTAACACACACACACACACACACACCACACACACGCACACACACACCACACACACACACACACACACACAAACACACACGCACACATACACACACACACACACACACACACACACACACAACACACACACACACACAACACACACACAACACACACACACACACACACACACACACACACACGCACACACACACACGCACACACACACACACACCACACACACACCACACACCACACACACCACACACACACGCACGCACCACACACACACACACACACACACCACATACACACATACACACACCACACACACACATAGGTGGTTTTACAGTCATTTGGGGTCGGCTGTGTATCAAAATGCCATCTTGCTCAAAACACAGGCATTTGGGGTCTCTTTTGTTTTAAGTGTTAGAAAGTTTCTTAAAACTTCAATGAGCGTTAAATGCCATTTTAAAGTGTGAAAACTCATTTCAGGAGGTTATTACATAAAATGCAACCTCCAGCGTGATTTTTAGAAAAACAGACATTTGGGGACGATGTTTGCTGTACAGCAGTGAAATGGGGACGTATGTGTACACAAAGTGCAGAGCTAGAATTATGTTATCGGTGCTATGAATGTTTTAGGTGTTAGAAAGTTTGTTAAAACTTCAATGAGCGTTAAATGCCATTCTAAAGTGTCAAAACTCATTTCAGGAGGTTATTACATAAAATGCAACCTCCAGCGTGATTTTTTAGAAACAAACAGGTATTTGGGGACGATGTTTGCTGTACAGCAGTGAAATGGGGACGTCCAAAAGTGCAGAGCTCCCGCAGAGCTATATGAATGGTTTCATCACATACATGGCGCTAGGCGACATATGTTGTGAAAAATTTTACAAATCACGTTTTTGCGCCCGATATTTTCTTGTCGTCTCCAAAGTCAAGGGACAAACACGAAATTCCTTGACTTTTGGGGTAGCGCGACTCTGTTAATTTTAAGAATTAAAAAAAAAAAATAATTCATTACTAGGATGTCCCATCGTTGGGAAATTCTGGTCGCTTCCTCCGAGTGGAAAGCTAGCAGTGACAGAGTCGCACTACCCCAAGTCAAGGGATCTATTAGTCCTGTTTCGCCGTTATCCCAATTCGCCCCCATCCCATTTTGGCGACATTTCTCAGGCCAAGTGTCATTTTACCACCATATCATGTACCATTAGCTCCACATCCCATTTTGGCGCAATCCCGTTTCGCCGTTAGCCCGTTTCGCCGTTAGCCCATTTTGCCCCCATCCCATTTTTGCGACATTTTACAGGCCAAGTGTCATTTTACCACCATGTCATGTACCATTAGCTCCACGTCCCAATTTGGCGCAATCCCGTTTGGCCGTTATCCCATTTTGCCCCCATCCCATTTTTGCGACATTTCATAGGCCATGTGTCATTTTACATGCCATTCTAAAGTGTCAAAACTCATTTCAGGAGGTTATTACATAAAATGCAACCTCCAGCGTGATTTTTTAGAAACAAACAGGTATTTGGGGACGATGTTTGCTGTACAGCAGTGAAATGGGGACGTCCAAAAGTGCAGAGCTCCCGCAGAGCTATATGAATGGTTTCATCACATACATGGCGCTAGGCGACATATGTTGTGAAAAATTTTACAAATCACGTTTTTGCGCCCGATATTTTCTTGTCATCTCCAAAGTCAAGGGACAAACACGAAATTCCTTGACTTTTGGGGTAGCGCGACTCTGTTAATTTTAGGAATTAAAAAAAAAAAAAAATTCATTACTAGGATGTCCCATCGTTGGGAAATTCTGGTCGCTTCCTCCGAGTGGAAAGCTAGCAGTGACAGAGTCGCACTACCCCAAGTCAAGGGATCTATTAGTCCTGTTTCGCCGTTATCCCAATTCGCCCCCATCCCATTTTGGCGACATTTCTCAGGCCAAGTGTCATTTTACCACCATATCATGTACCATTAGCTCCACATCCCATTTTGGCGCAATCCCGTTTCGCCATTAACCCATTTCGCCCCCATCCCATTTTTTGCAACATTTTACAGGCCAAGTGTCATTTTACCACCATGTCATGTACCATTAGCTCCACGTCCCATTTTGGCGCAATCCCGTTTGGCCGTTATCCCATTTTGCCCCCATCCCATTTTTGCGACATTTCATTTAATTTTACATGCCATTCTAAAGTGTCAAAACTCATTGCAGGAGGTTATTACATAAAATGCAACCTCCAGCGTGATTGTTTAGAAACAAACAGGTATTTGGGGACGATGTTTGCTGTACAGCAGTGAAATGGGGACGTCCAAAAGTGCAGAGCTCCCGCAGAGCTATATGAATGGTTTCATCACATACATGGCGCTAGGCGACATATGTTGTGAAAAATTTTACAAATCACGTTTGTGCGCCCGATATTTTCTTGTCATCTCCAAAGTCAAGGGACAAACACGAAATTCCTTGACTTTTGGGGTAGCGCGACTCTGTTAATTTTAAGAATTAAAAACAAAAAAAATTCATTACTAGGATGTCCCATCGTTGGGAAATTCCGGTCGCTTCCTCCGAGTGGAAAGCTAGCAGTGACAGAGTCGTACTACCCCAAGTCAAGGGATCTATTAGTCCTGTTTCGCCGTTATCCCAATTCGCCCCCATCCCATTTTGGCGACATTTCTCAGGCCAAGTGTCATTTTACCACCATATCATGTACCAATAGCCCCACATCCCATTTTGGCGCAATCCCGTTTCGCCGTTAGCCCATTTCGCCCCCATCCCATTTTTGCGACATTTTACAGGCCAAGTGTCATTTTACCACCATGTCATGTACCATTAACTCCACTTCCCATTTTGGCGCAATCCCGTTTGGCCGTTATCCCATTTTGCCCCCATCCCATTTTTGCGACATTTCATAGGCCATGTGTCATTTTACCACCGTGTCAAACCACTAGCGCCACATTCCATTTTGTCGCCATGCCGTTTTGCCGTCATCCCATTTTGCCGCCATCTCTATTTCGCGACATTTTGGATTGTGGCAAAAATGGAATTTGGCGTAAACGGAATGTCTTCCTAGTTGAATAACGCAGTATAGTAGTATAGTGAGGCTTGGCAAGAAGAATAAATAAAAAATGTGATGGCGGCCAAATGGGATGGTGTCAAAATGGGATGACGTGCTATTGTTATGACACGGTAGTAAAATGACGCTTGGCTTGTGAAATGTCGCGACAATGGGATGGGGGATAAATGGAATACGGTGAAACGGCATGGCGGTTAAATGGGATATGGTGTCAAAATGGGATGTCGCGCTATTGTTATGACATGTTAGTAAAATGCCCTGTCACGTAGTCTCAATCTAAATTGGAAATCCATAGCATCATCATTATAATCATCCTCATCTCATTAATCATCCAAAATTATAAATTTTATAAAATGACGCTTGGCTTGTGAAATGTCGCGAAAATGGGATGGGGAAAAAAATGGGACGGCGGCAAAATGGGATTGCACCAAAATGGGATGTGGATCAGCCACTAGATTTCCAATTTTAAAGTCTTAGGTATGACCCGGTGTGACGTTTTCATCTTTCGCCGTGTTGATATTTCGATTTTCGGCCTCGTTGATCTAGTAAAACTCTACACTGAACAAAAAAAACACCCTTCGATAGTACTGATGAGCGACCTTGTGTACCTTACATTCATGGGGCCAAATTTGTCCAACCAATTATTTTATTTAACTTAGAAATTTGATTCATCCTAAAATGTTTCCCTTCTTACTCAAGGGACGTAACCACTCGGTACACGTTTTCGAAGAATTCGATTTTGGGAGTGAAATCTATTTAATTTCACAACCAATTTTTTTCACATGCAAGAAACTGACATGCTTTTCGTCCATAAATAATTTCTCTTCTTAATTTTACCAGGAAACAACATTTCGGTCTCGAGTAAATATCGAGGGGGAAATATGTACACAGGCGAAAGATGAAATCGTGACACCGGCCGAGGTTCGAACCCACGACCTCCCGATCACGGGGCGGACGCCTTACCACTAGGCTAATCGTGCCGGTTTACCCTTGAGTGACAGACGGACAGACAAAAGAATATACAGACAGACCGTAATTAACACAAACACACACACTCAGCAGAGCAAAGCGGTATAACACACAAACTCAGCAGAGCAAGGCAGTATTACACACACAGACTCTGCAGAGCAACTAAGTCGGTGACACACAGACACAGGTATTTGGGGACGATGTTTGCTGTACAGCAGTGAAATGGGGACGTCCAAAAACCGATAGCTCTGCGCTGTGCTATGAATGGTTTCATCAGTTACATAGGCGACATAAGAGTATTTCCAATCCAGTCAGTAGCTAGCATTCACGACCCTGACAACGGATGGTTTGAGTCTGATTTATGAGAATGAGAATGAGGGAGAGAGAATTGTATTAAATTGAATTGAATTAAATTGAATTGAATTTATCTTTCTCTTAACACTGTAACAGAACAAGAAATGCTAAAATGGTTTTTTTCATCCCGCCCTCGCCCATTGAGTTGAAATAGAAGTTAACCACATTATGTTTAAAAATGTTCCCAGTGCTTTATGTACAATAATGTTTCAATACAATCATAGTGTATTAACATTTTACCAGTATCAGCTGCAAAATAGAAGTAGTGCTTTACAAGTTTCGAAAGAGAAACAGCATGTAATGATACGTAAATGGTGTACAGCAGTGAATTGGGGACTGTTTCCCAAACAGCAGTCAGATGGGGTCTGGTTGTTGTACAGCAGTCATTTGGAGGCACAAGCTAAAACTGCTTCAGAGATGTGTGTTTTTCATTGGCTTTGATCTCCGCTGAAAGGGAGAGAGTCAGAAAGAGCGACAGAGACAGATTGACAGAGACAACAAAGCAGAGGTTGAGGACACCCCCTTACCCTTGAGTGACAGACGGACAGACAAAAGAATATACAGACAGACAGACCGTAATTAACACAAACACACTCAGCAGAGCAAAGCGGTATAACACAAACTCTGCAGCAAGGCAGTATTACACACACACACACTCTGCAGAGCAACTAAGTCGGTGACACACAGACACAGGTATTTGGGGACGATGTTTGCTGTACAGCAGTGAAATGGGGACGTCCAAAGGCCATATCAGGGCGGTGCTGCTTTGACATATAACGTGCGCCACACACAAGACAGAAGTCGCAGCACAGGCTTCATGTCTTACCCAGTCACATTATTCTGACACCGGACCAACCAGTCCTAGCACTAACCCCATAATGCCAGACGCCAGGCGAAGCAGCCACTAGATTGCCAATTTTAAAGTCTTAGGTATGACCTGGCCCGGGTTCGAACCCACGACCTCCCGATCACGGGGCGGACGCCTTACCACTAGGCCAACCGTGCCGCTGCGCTGTGAATGGTTTCATCAGTTACATGGCGCTAGGCGACATAAGAGTATCTCCAATCCAGTCAGTAGCATTTACGACCTTGACAACGGATGGTTTGAGTTTGTTTGTTTGTTTGCTTAACGCCCAGCCGACCACGAAGGGCCATATCAGGGCGGTGCTGCTTTGACATATAACGTGCGCCACACACAAGACAGAAGTCGCAGCACAGGCTTCATGTCTCACCCAGTCACATTATTCTGACACCGGACCAACCAGTCCTAGCACTAACCCCATAATGCCAGACGCCAGGCGGAGCAGCCACTAGATTGCCAATTTTAAAGTCTTAGGTATGACCCGGCCGGGTTTCGAACCCACGACCTCCCGATCACGGGGCGGACGCCTTACCACTAGGCCACCGTGCCGGTATGGTTTGAGTCTTATTTATGAGAACGAGAATGAGGGAGAGATGATTGTATTGAATTGAATTGAATTAAATTGAATTGAATTGATCTTTATCTTAACACTGTAACAGAATAGGAAATGCTAAACTACTTTTTTTTTCATCCCGCCCTCGCTCATTGAGGTGAAATAGAAGTTAACCACATTATGTTTGAAAATGTTTCCAGTGCATTATGTACAATAATGTTTTAATACAATCATAGAGTATTAACGTTTTACCAGTATCAGCTGCAAAATATGGTAGTAGTGCTTAACAAGTTTTGCAAGAGAAGCAGCATGTAATGATACGTAAATGTGATACAACAGCGATCAAAGTTCAAGTCTGAAGGTAGGCTCTGAGAAGTGTAACCAGTGCATGCAAATCCTTGGCGATATGATTTATCTCAATAAGGTACAGTGTTCGTCGCACATCCGCAGGCTCCTCAATAAATGCCAGTCGTTCTGATTCATCATAACTCATGTCTGCTTTGTCCCTGAATAACGTCCAGTACAATGTTTCAGCTTTGGTACAATCGTAGGTGAACATGAAGTCATCTGATTTTGCAAGCAGCTGTTTGGATGAAGCATTGTACACCATTCTAATCACTTTCTTTCGTGTTCTGGGGTTCGTAGTAATTTCTAAAGCAAGTGCTTTTACTTCCCCTAGACTGTACTCCCTTTCCAAAGCATTCTTTTCAGCTTTAGTCAACTGCTTTTCCACTGGTTCCTCTGTATCACTCTCTGACGTAAAATATCTGTCCTTGTCACTGTCAGTGGCCACGCATGTGGAGTCAACGGATTGCTGCAAGGCAGGTTCCGTCAGCTTGGATGGAATGTGGCTCCGTGATTCACGTGCTTCAATGTTCACAACACAGCTTGCCTCGCTGTCAATGCGTTCGCCGGCGTGTAGTCTCATTTTCTGTTTGTGCCTAACGTCGGGAACTTTGTCGTACGTGTTTGTGTGAATTATGCCTGATGTTGTGCTGGCATGATTTCGCAGATGATCGATCAGCTGTATCAACAGAAGAAACGCATACCTCTTTGCTGTTAAATTGTTGGGATCATTGTCTGTCACGTCTGAGCTGCGAAGGGGTTTTGTTTACGTTGCGTTGACTAGCTCGGCAAATGGCGGCCTGTTGGTTCTCTGTGCTGAGCAGTTGAAGTGTGACTGTGGCTCCTTCTCCTTCTCCGGTGACTTTCCAGTACTTGACATAGTGGTCAGCTGGCAGGCCTGTCAAGGTAGCTTCCACAGCAGTTGGTAGTCCAACGACAGGCATTTTCTTCACTTGTTCAAGTAAATTGCTGGAGCGAAAAATGTGTGTTGCCGGAGGGACAGATAGAGAGAGAGAGAGAGAGAGAGAGAGAGAGAGAGAGAGAGAGAGACAATGACAATTCTTTATTTAACGAGGGTAGTAGATTAAGCAGTGGTCTGCTTTTTTACATCCAGCCCTCGCCCTAAAGAGGGACTAACTAAAAAAATGAAATAAAAAATACAAGATAAAAATTAGAAAATAGATAACTAAAATTCTACATTTTAACAGATAACTAAAGTGAAAACACATTATACATATGTACACAAAATGCATTGCATTGAGGTAAATTGCGAGTTGATTGATGTGAATTAAGTGGTATAGTGCAGCTTGCACTTTCTCAACATCATGCTCTAATCCATACATTACATTTTAAAGAAAATCAATCAAACAAGCAAGACATTGCCAAGATCATCACACATCTAAATACATGTAGTGGTTGGTTTGTAAGTCCCTTCATTCGAAAAGGGTTTGTGTACATTATACCAATAAAGAGGAGAGGGGCATGTTTAATACAAAAATTGTATTTGTAATTGTAGAGAGAGAGAGAGAGAGTGAGAGTTGGGGTAATTAAATAAGAGAGAAAGACAGAGACAGAGTGAGAGAGACGGACAAACAGACGGACAGACATACGGACAGACAGTAACCTGCGAGAGAAAGGAAGACAGACAGATAGGCACACAGTCAAAAACCGAAAAAAAATCATAGAAAGAGATAGAGATAAAAGACACAATTGCAACAGCTCTGCAGATTTCTTTCCTACGTGTTTGTTTAAAACAAATCTGACAGAGAAAGGAGAACAAAACAGAGAGAGAGTAGGAAAGAGAAAGTGTGTAAGAGAGAGAGAGAGAGAGAGAGAGAGAGAGAGAGAGAGAGAGAGAGAGAGAGAGAGAGAGAGAGAGAGGGGGGGGGCGAGAGAGAGAACGGGAGAGAGAGATGACGATGATGATTTAACGTTGTTATACAATGAATAGGGTTAGAGGCTATCACGCAGCAAACTCTCCAAGAGAGGGAAATAAAGAGATATATCATCATCATCATCATCATCATCATCATCATCATCATCATCATCATCATCATCATCATCGACATCGGCATCGGTATTGGGATCGGCATCGTCACCTACATGTGTCTTTTCATGTTTTTTTGTTTGTCGGCTTGTCTAGTCTGTCTGTCTCTGTCTCAGTCTCTGTGTCTGTCTGTCTGTCTGTCTGTCTGTCACGGGCTTGGGGTCTCTGTTTAATTTCGTCTGTTTTCCGTTGTTGCATCTTATTTGCATAACCATCTTCGATAATCATTTGGTCGAAATTTGCCAGGAATAAACCATCATTTGTAATATGCTGACTGTAAGAGAGAGAGAGAGAGAGAGAGAGAGAGAGAGAGAGAGAGAGAGAGAGAGAGATGAAGAGAGCGAAAAAGAGAGAGAGATGGCGAGAGAGAGATGGGGAGAGAGAGAAGGGGAGAGAGAGAGAGAGAGAGAGAGAGATAAAGAGAGCGAAAAAGAGAGAGAGATGGCGAGAGAGAGATGGGGAGAGAGAGAAGGGGAGAGAGAGAGAGAGAGAGAGAGAGAGAGAGACAGACAGACAGACAAACAAACAAACAGACAGACACACAGACACACAGACACGCAGACAGACACCAAAGGTTGAGAATAGAGAGAAAACAAGAAAAGTGTGAAGCAGCCGTGCATATTTCTTTTTTTGCATAATCCGTGAAAGTAACCTAAGAGAGAGAGAAGAACAGGCAGACAGGCAGGGATGTGTGTGTGTGTGTGTGTGTGTGTGTGTCTGTCTGTGTGTGTGTGTGTGTGTGTAGAGTGATTCAGACTAAACTACTGTACCGATCTTTGTGAAATTTGACAGGAGAGTTCCTGGGTATGATATCCCCGAACGTTTTTTTCATTTTTTTCATTTTCATTTTTTCATATCCGGTTTTTCGTGAAAGTTGAGGCGGCACTGTCACGCCCTCATTTTTCAACCAAATCGGTTGAAATTTTGGTCAAGTAATGTTCGACAAAGCCCGGACTTCGGTATTACATTTCAGCTTGGTGGCTTAAAAATTAATTAATGACTTTGGTCATTAAAAATCAGAAAAATGTAAAAAAACAAAAAAAATTATAAAACGATCCACATTTACGTTCATCTTATTCTCCATTATTTGCTGATTCCAAAAACATATCAATATGTTATATTTGGATTAAAAACAAGCTCTGAAAATTAAAAATATAAAAATTAGTATCAAAATTAAATTTTCCAAATCAATTTAAAAACACTTTCATCTTATTCCTTATCGGTTCTTGATTCCAAAAACGTATAGATATGATATGTTTAGATTAAAAACACGCTTACAAAGTTAAAACGAAGAGAGGTACAGAAAAGCGTGCTATCCTTCTCAGCGCAACTACTACCCCGCTCTTCTTGTCAATTTCACTGCCTTTGCCGTGAGCGGTGGCTGGCGATGCTACGAGTATACGGTCTTGCTGCGTTGCATTGCGTTCAGTTTCATTCTGTGAGTTCGACAGCTACTTGACTAAATGTTGTATTTTCGCCTTACGCGACTTGTTTTTGTTTTGTTTTAATAAACTGAGAGAGTAAGAAAAAGACAAAAAGAGGGACAGAGCTAGAAATACAGAGAGACAGACAGAGAGACGGACCGACCGACAGAATTAGTGCGAGATAGAGATAGAGAGACACACAAACAGGGACAGACAGACAGAGACCGACATTTTGAGAAGAATGAAGAGAAAACCAGCAGTATTATATGCATAGTCTTAAGCTGTGTTTCCATATCGCGACGCGATGGCAGCACGATAGTTGCGGCGAGGTGGCGGCAGCGTCAAAACCGATCGCAACAGTAATATCAAAGAACGCATGTTTCCATATGTGCGACGCGACGGATGCTTCATCTGGGGATTTAATCAAGTTTGAGTAAATCTTTCTTGAAGGTTTTTCTTTGCATTCATAAATTATGAGTAATCTAAGCTTAATTAGTTTGGACAACATTTTGGATGAAATTATTGCTGCTGCAGGAACATTGAATTGGCAAGTCTGTAACAGTAATCGTCTCTCTGACCCCCCCTCCCCCCCTTGCTTGCTGAAAAATAAAATTAACTCTCTTCCCGTCCTCTGTCACATCCTCTGATTCTTTTGCTGTATCTTTTCCTCTTTTTTTGGTAAAAATTGTATCTTGTCTGTCTTACATTTATAACAAGGGGATAAGCGATTCTCTGACCTTGACATAACGTGAAATAATAATTCCTATCTAGATGTACATATTTATAACCACATTTAATATAAGCTTAGCTTATTGTGTGGTTACAAATGTTTATATCGCATATATATGCAAGTTATCCAAAGAATGAAATTGTTTTGAGACCTATAGCACCGTTAGTTTGTCAGAACTGGAGGTGGTCCATATCAGGCAGTTGTCCATATTAGGCTATTTTCCCTTACGACCAGGGTGTGCTTATTGCGTGCCTTATGAGAAACAGACCGCGTGCAGAAACACACACACACTATGATGTGTTGTCGTATTATTTTTGCTTTGGTCAATCGTCTCTAATTAAAAGGACCCTATTCTGAGGTCTCAATATTTTCCCACGGTCTTCCCAACGCATGCGATGTCACTTTCCATTGAGCGTTTTTGCCACCATTTGGCAAGGAGTTATCAGCTGAGATAAAACGACTGTAAGTAGAACGCGAAAATCACACCTGGACTCGATCCGACCGACTGGTTCTTGTATACGCAAGAGCACTTGATAGTCTCTGCCGCGGATCATAAAATCGTATAATCTGCTGATTTTCGCATCCCGAATCTACTCAGCTTCGTCCCAATAGGCCCACTTAAAACATCACACGCGGAATTTAAATTAGCTAAGATGGACAACTGGACACCACATGTGAGAACCACGCACCAAGACATTGTCAGCATTGAGAGAATGTTTTCACGGAATTGTTTCACGATTCTGTGACACTGTTATATTGCGGGGTTATGATATTTTCTTCGTTTCTGATTTGAATTCATGTAAATGAAATCAAGTTAAAATTAAACACTATTGTTTTTTAGAAACCAATGCGGACCCTGAAAGAAATAACGTTTCACTCAGATAAATTTTATCCAGCCTGTCACGTTTTTCATTTATACATTTTGACAGAAAAAAAGAAAATAACAAAAGAAAAATTAACACATCTGTGTGGGATTAAAATCAAACGTCGATTTGTGTTACTAAAGTTACTGACCACCATGTGCATGCGAACATTTGCTGCCCCCCCCCCCTCCACATCGTAATCGTATCGGCTCTGTCTCATTTTGCCCACCACCCCTCCACCTCTCCCCAGGACCCCCCCCCCCCCCACCTTCCTTTTCAGTAAATAGCCCTTCAGTCGGAGCGGCAGTTGTCGCCACGCATCAGACTTTTTTTGAATAATTATGTGCGGTTTTTAGTATCTCCTTTACAAAGCTGATCTGATAATTAACTATCTTTTTTTTTTGCAAGCAAACGACAAATTCGCCTTGAAAAATGTTATTGACAGTGCATATAGAAAAGGTAGCAAAAAAACTTGCGGGGACAAAGTGGGCGAGGGAGAGCCTGGGTGGTCAAACGGGGGCCGTGCCATGCCATATGTCACCTGCTGGTTAAACGAAAGGTTTAAAGGAACAGATATCGCACACAATATTTTGATCTTTTGATCAGTCAACCATCAATTTTGTACATCAACCCCAACAGTGTTGTTGTCCAAAAATAAAAGAATTGCATTCTGTCCTCAAACTGGACGGTAGTTCAAAGTTAAAGGGATATTGACCAAAGTGCTTTTGAGGAACAATAAAACACTCTCCCCAAAATAAACACGCAAAAAAACACCCCACACAAATAAATAAATAAAGAAAGAAGCAAAACAGATTTACAAGGAAATTAATTATGTTCATGGTATGCTAGCGCTGTTTTTATTTTATTGTATAATAAGCATGCTGATACCGGGATGCAGTATACGTTAAATGTAAATGATATAATGCTGACTATCTAAATGTGAATCAAAAAACAAGAAAGGTAGGTTTTTTAATTTTTTTTTAAATTTAAATGTGAACCAGAAAAGATGCATTTCTTTTAAATTGATGGCGCCGTTAAAAACAAAAACTAAATTCTTGGTTACAAAATCAAATGAATCTTAGTAGTCGATAGTTTAGTACTATTTGTCACTTTATTAGAGGTGGTTTGACTGAGTTGCCGACTTCTCCGCTTTAATTCCTTTTCAGTTTTATCTGTACACTCTTTGTTTTCATGCGATACGTGTAACACTTTTCCCGACCTCGCACATGATGGACAGCATTCATTGGAGCGATATGTTTTCACCGGGTTTTCGCAAAATTGTTTTTCATGCCACGCTATTATCGATTACCTCAAATTAAAAAAGAAACAAAGAAAAACTCCGGACAAGCGCACAAGGTAGAACCAGCGGTCAGTGCATGGGACTGCAAAAGTGCGCGTGCACGTGTGCGTATGCGTGTGAATACATTTTTTTTTTAAACTAGTTAGTGTCAATATCGATCGAATGTCATTTCGATCACGTTTCAGTTTAGCGGACAAGCGTAATCGGATTCAACATACGCATACACACTCACATAGTCGGAAGAGTCGTCGAACAGGGGAAAAAAATGACAAAGTAAAATATTGTAAATTGAAAAATGTTTGTGTAATTTTGCGATTGAGACAGAGACAATCTGGGAAGGAAGTTTATACCCAAGTAATACTATCGAACGGGTTAGTCCGTAAGCTGCGGACAAATATTCTTACTCAAAGAGAAAAATGAAACAGGATTTTTTCAGTAAATGTAAGCTTACAGGGCTGCCGATGGGGAAAGACTGAACCACCTAAACAAATAGCAGTTCACATCGGTTGATGATTCTTCAGTCCCACAGAACTTCGGTCCATTAGGAAGTAGCCCTGTTGATTTGCTAGATTAACATCACATCGCTACCCGAACCGATTTTTATTGAAAATAAACACTTTTTTAAGCTCAGATATAATTTATCTGTAAGTTACATCACGTCTACAGTCGTTGACACAATCTAAAAACTCTATCAAATTACTCCGCCAAAGTTCCGACAAACTTACTACACATATATGCGTCGTCTGCATGTGTTGCGCGCGCAGTCCGGGGCGTGGCTTATTAAAAAAAAAAAACAACCCCGTATTAGTCTTTTTTTTTTTAAGAGTTAAATTCAGATAGCACTTCATTTGGACAGCCTTGGGAAAACGGCCGTACAATACGTGTATATCTTCTTTTATCGAGAAGGAGATTAACAGCGGTGGGGTTTCAGTCATGCTTTCTAACGCCAGCTTCAATTTCAGATAATGTTAGATTTCAAAATGCAAGGGGGTTGGGGTATAGAGTGGGGTGTATTTTCTCTGAATCGTTTATAAGGAAGGAATGTGTTTTTTAGACCCCAATCGTCAATGTTGAAGGTCCGGTATTAAAACTTGCCCAGTGTCTGACAAAATTAGACTCAGTTTAAAATTACCCTTGACAATTTGTGCGTGAGACAGACTGATTGCCGAACGGAAAATGGAATCACTCATGTGGCGCAGTGAAGTGTAGCCAAGTACCTGCTATGTCCTTCAGCAGAAGTGGCGGAGTGCCTGTCATCTGTTTCTCATTTAGTGGCCTCACAGTGGCCGAAGATTGGATTTGATGTGACTTTTTAGTACACACTTGTGAGCGTGATCTGGTAATTTCCCTTCGCTTGCGTCTGACTTTCCCGTCTTAAGCTAACATACGAGAACAAACATAATATGCAAAATTGCAAGGATCGACCTCCTTGCATGAAAAGTCAACAACACTTTGTTATTTTCTCATTGTATAGAAACCTAAAATGTGACAGCAGCCCACATGGTTATCTGTGTTCGTACACACCGAAGTCTGTTCACTCGAAATCGTTCTGACAATTATGTTTTATGTTCAAAGATATGTTTAAATTCAAATTCCAACGACAAAAAAAAAGAGAGATAGAGAGAGAGAGATAGAGAGAGAGAGAGAGAGAGAGAGAGAGAGAGAGAGAGAGAGACAGACAGATAGACAGACAGACAGACAGACAGACAGACAGACAGACAGACAGACAGACACAGACAGACACAGACAGAGAGAGACAGAATCAAATGTAAAGCGAACTGTTTAAACCTGTTGCGATAATTAATGTACAGTTCTGTAAAAATAAACTGTACTCTTAGTGCCCGACCCGACTCCCCAAACCTACGTCGCGGTTATCTGACGCTCTCTCTACGTCGTGCCTCTGCGTGCCTCCATTACAGAGAAATGGAAGGTGAAAATCTTTGTGTCAGTTTGACTCTTGATTTTAAACAAGTCGCGTGAGGCGAAAATACAACATTTAGTCAAGCTGTCGAACTCACAGAATGAAACTGAACGCTATGCAATTTTTCAGCAAGACCGTATACTCGTAGCATCGTCAGTCCACCGCTCATGGCAAAGGCACTGAAATTGACAAGAAGAGCGGGGTAGTAGTTGCGCTGAGAAGGATAGCACGCTTTTCTGTACCTCTCTTCGTTTTAACTTTCTGAGCGTGTTTTTAATCCAAACAACTCATATCTATATGTTTTTGGAATCAGGAACCGACAAGGAATAAGATGAAAGTGTTTTTAAATTGATTTGGAAAATTAATTTTGATCATAATTTTTGTAATTTTAATTTTCAGAGCTTGTTTTTAATCCAAATATAACATATTTATATGTTTTTTGAATCAGAAAATGATGAAGAATCAGATGAACGTAAATTTGAATCGTTTTATAAAAAAAATAGGCCTATTTTTTTTGTGCAATTTTCAGATTTTTAATGACCAAAGTCATTAATTAATTTTTAAGCCACAAAGCTGAAATGCAATACCGAAGTCCGGGCTGTAAAAGTTGTTTCAATTTGTTTCCATTTAAAACGTCCGCTACTGGCACCTCAGTCGGACCATACATAACACTCTGAGAAGTAACCAAAGTGTTTTCTTTTAAAGTAATTTGTAACTCTCCGCTCCGCACGCCAACCAAAACAATTCCTAGGAGACGCCTACATCGTTCGGCAAAAAAATAAAAACCACAAAAAAACTGTCCCGAGCCAGGACTGAACTAGAAAGGGTTTCCATGACCACGGACGTAGCTTTGTGCCGAGGCTGATCACGTGGTCAGGTTGACCAATGGCAACGCGACCCTTTTACGGCCTCTCTATTGTCCAATGTGTGTACTCTATGACCCCTTGAAAACTTCAGCGATTGGTGTGAAGTGTACTCTTTAGAGAGGATGAGTTCAGCGGTTAATTGCTTTTAACATACTTACCTGAACAGGTTATAGGCCATTATCTCGAGATGCCTTGCTTTCGGCAACAGTTCTTTGAATCCCTCCCTCCCTCTCTCCATCTTCTCTCTACCAGTCTGTTTCTCTCTTTGTTTCTCTCTCTTTTTCACACTTTTCAACCATTAACTATTCATATTCATTTGCATAATGTAGAGCAGTCCCTAATTGGGCGACAGTTGGCTGTTAAAAGGAAAACACAGTGCTATTTAGTTGTAATCCATTACCCAAGCAGATGAAACCCGTGTGAATAACTGAACACTTAGACACTGATGTTCAGATGGTACGTGTGTGGTTACATAATTACAATAACCAAAATTGCAACCCGAACTGTCCAGTGAAGTGCTTTTCCAAGTTGCATGTGAGTGTGTGATTGTGTCTGTTCGGAGCGCTTCTAAGAAATTGTAAAAGTTTATGCGTAAGCATTTGCGATTTTCCGGTCTTGTACTTTTTCGTCAGTTTTCAGCAAACTCAGTTATATCATGTCACATTAGTGTGTGTTTCTGTTTTCTTTTATTTTTTCGTGTGTGTGTGTGTGTGTGTGTGTGTGTGTGTGTGTGTGTGTAGTTAGTTGTGTTTTTTTCAAAGATTTGTTTTTAGCCAAGTTGATAGAGCGCTTGGGCGACTTACTTAAAAAACAAAAACAAAACTTCCCTTTTTTTCCAACTAAGATCCTTTATACTCGTTTTAGGAATGGGTATGCTAAGTACATTTTTCTTGGCGAATTGTTGTGTTAGCTAAGCAACATTACGTGAATCGTTAAAACATGTGGGTTTTGTTTTTTAAAGTATTCCCCGCTTAACGAATTAAGATTTCTATGCAAAACAACGTGTGTTAACCCCATGTACAAAAACAGTACATGTAGTACATGCTTGAAAGTGCAGAGTGCTGTTGCGTCCAAAGAATTGAGTATTTCAGTAATTATGTCGACTGGTGATAAACACACATACAAACACGCGCACGCATTAACAAATCATAGAGAAACAAGCAAACAATTCGCAGAACAAACGTATATTAATGTGTGTGCATGCGTGAACGCGTGCATTCGTTTGCTTGACTAACTGACAATGTCAATCACGCTTTTAGAAGAGAACCGCTGATTTCAACGTGGTATGTCTTTTACGCGGTCTTATGAGCCTTCTGTAAGACGAGCAGCGTTCGGCCTGTAACAAAACAGACCATCCAATAAACACCAGCGAAGATTTCATTGACGCGGCGGTCAAGTGTTTTGAGTGGAGTGGGCGGAGCGTTGGGTTTATCACATGACCATTTGGGCCAATGGATGAATGTATTTAGTATGTGCGCTACTTTACTGGCGGACCACGAAGCTCGAAGAAGGTGTCAACTTGATTTCTTCATGCAATAAATCGTTGGCAGAAAAAAATGTTGCCCTTGGTGGAACGGGAGCCGCTCAGAAGAGGCGTGATAGAACTTGTGCGCGGTTCATGCATACACAACAATCATTTTTCTTTCAAGGTTTTATTTAACACTATGTGTTCGTAAAAACCGTTGCTCAACAACAAAAATAAATTAATTAATATTTTTCATCCTATACATGCCGCTACAGAAGCACACAGGGAGAGGTAGACGCGGCGAGTCGTGTCGTCTGTGAGGTAACGATCGTGTCAAATCATAGTATCTGTTAACGACGCGCCGAACCAAGGTCAGGGGGTGGAGACAGGGGTAAAGAAGAAAAAAATATGTGTATTCAGATTCATTCTTCTTTCAGTTGATCAGCTTACTTGACTTCTATTTCCCGAAAGTTTTTTTTGTTTTGTGCGCAAAATTATCGATTGTTGTCGTTGTGGTATAAATGGTTGTCGATATTTTTTCTTCTCAACATCACTGGCTTGATTTGTTTAATGATATATGTAGCAGGCAGCACACGTCTGTTTCAGAAATCGTTTGAACGTCTGAATTCTGTTATGATACAACAATATAGATGATATACAACTTTTACATGAGAGAAGAAAGTCAAACATTATCTACCTAGAACATGTTGTCTTGTTAAGTTAGCATGCGTATTTTGTGTTTTATGCTATTCCTACTCATGCAGATGTCGAGTGCATTTGAGGTAGAAAAATAACAACAACCGGCAGTTTTGTCGCGACATTTCTCGCAATAATGTTTTGGTAAAGTTTACTTCCTCGTCCGGATTTTCATATGTAATTTTCCATGATGTTCGACCTGCAGCCGACTGCGAATTACTCTTAAATGTTTTGAAAGTTGCAACGCAAGTAAGCGTTTCTATCTTTCCATGAACTTTTGTTGTTGTAGTATATCATTATGACATATCTGGGCCCCGGCCGAGATTCGAACCCGCGACCCTAGGATCACAAGTCCACAACCTGAGCTACCCGGGCTCCCTTGAAGCCAATCGGTGTGTTTGAATCTTTAGTCCGATCGTGCAATCAAACCTGTCCAATGAAAGCTTGTCCACCACTTTGTCTATAACGACCACACGAAATATATATATATATTTTTTAACATATTGTAAAGAGAGCATAGTCAGCTCACTCCGCTTTCGTTGAGTAGGCATGCTGGGTATTTTCGTGTTTCCATAACCCACCGAACTCTGACATGGATTACAGGATCTTTTCCGTGCGCACTTGGTCTTGTGCTTGCGTGTACACACGAAGGGGGTGAAGTCACTAGCAGGTCTGTACATAAGTTGACCTGGGAGATCGGAAAAATCTCCACTCTTAACCCACCAGGCGGCAGCGACCGGGATTCGAACTCATGACCTCCCGATTAGGAGGCCGACGTCTTACCACCACGCCACTGCGCCCGTCTACATTTTTACGAATCACGGGTTAACACGCTCGCATATTACGTCTTCTATGCTATTCCTTCTGATTCTTTCTTTATTTGGTGTTTAACGTCGTTTTCAACCACGAAGGTTATATCGCGACGGGATTCCTTCTGATGCAGGTGTCGATCGCATTTACGATCAAAAACAGGAGTTTTTGCGTCAATTACTAAGGGCATTATGCCAAAAAGCGCTGTATGTCAGCAAGGACTTGTTAGTTTGCTTTGAAACTTTCCGAATATTTTGCCTACATACTACATGTAAGCTACTACGGGTAGTACATAGACAAATTGAACGAAATGACATAGGAATTAATGCCTTAATTTGGGTGCGTAATTTGTCGCAATAATTTGTTGCCGAAGGATTTTAATAGATATCATTATGACATCGAGGTAATAAAAGCTCGGAAAAAATCAGACACTCAGCGAGCTACTTCTGTTCTCCGACAGGGCCTATTTCTCCCACATGAAAGTTAGCTGCAACAGAGTCGCGCTACCCCAAAGTCAAGGAATATATTAGATTTTTCTCTCTCATTACTTTATTGTCCCATCCCAAGGTAGTCCACATCTTATGGCCCAGAGAGGTAATAAAATCTCGGGAAAAAAATCAGACAGTCAGCGAGCTACTTCTGTTCCCTGACATATGGCCCATCATGGCCTATTGCCTATTTTCGCGGATAGGTGTGATATTGTGAGAGACGGACTGAATGACACTTGACTTAAAGTGTGAAGCGACTAGAACACCAAAAGCGTTTCTGCTTCAAGACAGGCCTTCGCACTTAGGCTGTGTCTGTGACGAGCTGGAAACATAAGTTAAATCAAAGCGTGAAATGTGTTCGATGTATTTTTGATTTCTTCAACATTAATTTTGTTTAAATTGCAGTTTCGGTATAAGCGTGGTCCCTCTTATATACTGATAATGGTAATAGTAATCATAAACAAGTCGCGTAAGGCGAAAATACAATATTTAGTCAAGTAGCTGTCGAACTCACAGAATGAAACTAAACGCAATGCCATTTTTCAGCAAGACCGTATACTCGTAGCATCGTCAGTCCACCGCTCATGGCAAAGGCAGTGAAATTGACAAGAAGAGCGGGGTAGTAGTTGCGCTAAGAAGGATAGCACGCTTTTCTGTACCTCTCTTTGTTTTAACTTTCTGAGCGTGTGTTTAATCCAAACATATCATATCTATATGTTTTTGGAATCAGGAACCGACAAGGAATAAGATGAAAGTATTTTTAAATTGATTTGGACAATTTAATGTTGATAATAATTTTTATATATTTATTTTTCAGAGCTTGTTTTTAATCCGAATATAACATATTTATATGTTTTTGGAATCAGCAAATGATGGAAAATAAGATAAACGTAAATTTGGATCGTTTTATAAATTTTTATTTTTTTTTTACAATTTTCCGATTTTTAATGACCAAAGTCATTAATTAATTTTTAAGCCACCAAGCTGAAATGCAATACCGAAGTCCGGGCTTCGTCGAAGATTACTTGACCAAAATTTCAACCAATTTGGTTGAAAAATGAGGGCGTGACAGTGCCGCCTCAACTTTCACAAAAAGCCGGATATGACGTCATCAAAGACATTTATCAAAAAAATGAAAAAAACGTTCGGGGATTTCATACCCAGGAACTCTAATGTCAAATTTCATAAAGATCGGTCCAGTAGTTTAGTCTGAATCGCTCTACACACACACACACACACACGCACACACGCACATACACCACGACCCTCGTTTCGATTCCCCCTCGATGTTAAAATATTTAGTCAAAACTTGACTAAATATAAAAAGATAAAACAATAATAAAGTTTTTTTTATGTATTGCAAATCCTGACATGGTTCTGGGCGTTTCACAAAATTAATGTGTTAACAAAATTACAAAGCAATGTACATAATGAACATTTTAAAACAAAACCATTTTCTCCCTATAAAAATCACCAACAACTAGTTCTGTGGCATCAGCATTAACAGGGAAAACAAATCTGAAAATTATTAAAAGCACAATCACCTACAAGATGCACATTATAATACATTATTTATCCAGAATCTATCATAATATTGATTGTTTGTTATTATGTGTTTGCGGCTGCCAGTTTCGGTCAAACTAACGTTCACAACCTGTCTTTCACAACCTTTAAACTCATGTTTGTTTTGAATTTATTTTTTTTAATGACATTGTACTATCTCTACATCACCAATAAATAAAATTCATACACTACCATCTCGTTATACCGACTGCTAAACGTACCAGGCGGGCGGGACGGCTCTGAGTTAGCCGAATGCAATCACGTTGTCTTCTGCGCTTGAGCGCACCCCATACACACCTCTTGACATACTCTTGAAAGCGATAAGACACCACCCGAGTAGCCAACGGCGGCTTTCTTTAATTGCGATAACAACTCGTTTCAAACTGTCGTTAAAGACAGGTCCAACTACACTTACTTGTAAGATGTTACATTATGGAGGTCAAAATGGCCAATTTTCTGTAGTTTTCGGGGGAGAAATCTATCCTGTTACTGTATTAAAAAAGAAGCTTAAATTTGTCAGCACATTATTTTATTTTAGTACCAGTTCAGTGCCTCATATGGCTTTTTGACCAATCAGGACGGATTCTAGGTGACCCTCTAAATGTTATAACGTTCAATTAAGCAGGGACCCGTTTTGTTTATCAAGCAAAACATTAACAAGACAAAGTACAAATTTAAATCAACAATACCAGCGTGATTTATTCTAAAGAATGACACTTCAAATGCTGCGAGATAATACTCTCTTTATCTAAAAAAAAGTACAGAAAAGCTAGTTTTGTCGGTGGGTGCTTCACGGAATAGCAAAGCACCGCCCATCCTCTGAGTGTGCAATGCCGACCCGCTCACTTGGAATCTAAATGATCAAAGTTCGAAAAAATCTAGTGAAATTGCGTCACTCGCTTTACGTCAAATGTATCTTTACAGCATTTCCCATCCGTCTGGAGTCGGTTCTAAATCTCTCTCTCTCTCTCTCTCTCTCTCTCTCTCTCTCTCTCTCTCTCTCTCTCTCTCTCTCTCTCCTCTCTCTCTCTCTCTCCCCCTCTCTCTCTCCCCCTCTCTCCCTCTCTCTCCCCCTCTCTCTTTTTCTCTCTCTCCCCTCTCTCTCACTATTCTCTTTCTTTCTCTCTTTCTATCATCATCATCATCATCATCATCATCATCATCATCATCATCATCATCATTTTTCTTTTCTTTTCTTGCTCCTCTTACAGTATCACGGTAAATGTTCCCAAATAGATCCTAGTTACCTCAGAGGACGTTAATCCCCAAAGTCAGCCAGTCAGTCAGTCATTAAAGGCAAAAGCGAGGTAACGCACAACTGGGTCCGACCAGTAAAGCCGTCGCTGCCTGTGTGACAACCATCATAAAAATCTACCACAGCGGGAAATTTTCAAGTTAAGTATTTTCAACCATCATGTGCCCGCATTCAACTTTACAATCAAAGGATGTCTGTTGAGATAATCGAATGGATCAAAACTTTGAAACCTGCGCGCAAATTCTAAGCCGACTAACACATAATTGTTAAGGACATCATAAAATGGTTCTCGGTGAAAACTTGACCGAGGGCCATTTTACGACGTCCTTGACTCGAGTGTGTGACGTATACTCTTATGCTCTGCTTCTTGGGCAAGGTAAAGAACACCGAAAATATTTCAATGCCGTTCTCGAGCTACGCTGACTTTTACAAAGGGTACAGCTGACACGGCTTACGTAATCTGGTTTCCTGGTCATTTGTGTGAAAAATCTGTCCGACAAAGAAGAAGAAGAAGAAGAAGTGCGCGCAGAGAGAGAGAGAGAGAGAGAGAGAGAGAGAGAGAGAGAGAGAGAGAGAGAGAGAGAGAGAGAGAGAGAGAGACAGACAGACAGACAGACAGACAGACAGACAGACAGACAGACAGACAGACAGACAGACAGACAGACTTTCCGCACTCGTTAAAATGTCAGTCGATACTGGAATGAATGTTGAAACATTGTAAACCTAAAAAAAATAAAATAATAATAATATTAAAATTAAACATTCATACGAGTTACTATCTGTGACAAGAACGCATAAGAAGTATAGCAACTAAATATTAATCCGCTTACCCATTGCTCCTCTTCGCACCTCGGCCTGTGAGTCGTCCTTTTCCTGAGTACTTGCACACAAGTTTTGCGTATGCATACTTCAGTTCGTCTGGAAAGGGCTGTTTTGAATTCTTGTTCGCAAGTTGAACAGCACGACTGTATTTGACCACGTACACCAAATCGTTCTTTCTGGAAAAGTCTGCCAGCCGTTCGGTAAGATCATTCCAACGTCTGAATGTTTTCCCCAACTGTCATTTGTGCCATTTCTCAGCGATTGATCAACGGTGTGGTTATTATGGATGTAGTAAGTGTCGAATTGTGAGAATGCACAGTTCTGTCCGCCAAGTGGTTTTAAACACTGCGCGTATTTGCACCAAGTAATAACGTGTCACATCAAAATAGTTCTTTACCTGTCAGATAGTTTAGCGCCAAAAACATGAACCAATGATAGCCCATGGATTAGTAAGTCATATGATGTTGGGGCGGGGCCAATGAACTAATGTCAACACAGTAAGTATCAACCAATGTTTGGCTCCGCCCCCACATCACGTGGACTGGGTGGCCGAGTGGTAACGCACTTGCGCTCGGAAGCGAGAGGTTGCGAGTTCGACCCTGGGTCAGGGCGTTAGCAATTTTCTCCCCCCTTTCCTAACCTAGGTGGTGGGTTCAAGTGCTAGTCTTTCGGATGAGACGAAAAACCGAGGTCCCTTCGTGTACACTACATTGGGGTGTGCACGTTAAAGATCCCACGATTGACAAAAGGGTCTTTCCTGGCAAAATTGTATAGGCATAGATAAAACAATGTCCACCAAAATACCCGTGTGACTTGGAATAATAGGCCGTGAAAAGTAGGATATGCGCCGAAATGGCTGCGATCTGCTGGTCGATGTGAATGCATGATGTATTGTGTAAAAAATTCCATCTCACACGGCATAAATAGATCCCTGCGCCTTGAGTCCGAGTCTGGAGATACGCGCGCGATAGAAGACTTCATATATATAATCACGTGACCCATAAACCCATCGCCTGTAATTAGATCATACTATTACCGCTTCAGTTCTGAGACATCCTGCTTGCTGGCGCGCGCGCAGAGAAAAAAATTCCCTCTTTATCTTCACTTCTGATGCTCATCCTATTGTTGTTGGCACTCGGGTTTGTTTGTTTGTTTGCTTAACGCCCAGCCGACCACGAAGGGCCATATCAGGGCGGTGCTGCTTTTGACATATAACGTGCGCCACACACAAGACAGAAGTCGCAGCACAGGCTTCATGTCTCACCCAGTCACATAATTCTGACACCTGACCAACCAGTCCTAGCACTAACCCCATAATGCCAGACGCCAGGCGGAGCAGCCACTAGATTGCCAATTTTAAAGTCTTAGGTATGACCCGGCCGGGGTTCGAACCCACGACCTCCCGATCACGGGGCGGACGCCTTACCACGAGGATTGGGACTCGGGTAACAGGGAGCGAAGGGCAGTGCCCCACCTAGTGATCGAGTGCCACAACCCAGACTTTTCCCTTAATATATATATAGGCTTTAAACTCCTGCTTCCGGATTATACAAAACACATTAAAACATGTATTAAACAATGGCGACTGCACGTGAGAGGGAACAATAAAGAGACCAAAAAGCAATGTACTCACGTTAAAATGACGAACACGGAACGAATAACAGCGACGTTTCGACCTAAGGGTCTTCTTCAGGCACAAAAACACAAAAATACACACACAAAAAAGAAGAAGAAAGACGATAGAACAAATGAAGAGAAGAATAACTGACAAAACAACTGCACTGCACAAACCAACAAATGACAAAGACACAACACTTCGAATTAACCTAAAATAAATCTCATAACAAAATAATTGTAATCATTTTTTTTTTTTTTTTACAGGAATGTATATATTTCTGTGTTTGTTTTTGTTTTAATACAAAAAAAAAACCGTGATCAAATAATCAGAACTCTTTCAAAATACTCTGAATAAAATATATTAAATGCAATAACTTTTTTTTTTTAATTCAAATAAATGTTTTAGTTTGACTGCATTTGAATAGAAACTGAATTCTGATGAAAGCAGTTACTCTAAAGTCATTTGAAGTCACATGATAAAAATCACATGGTTTAGTTGAGCAGACCACAAAGTGCAGAGCTAAAATATGTGTATGAATCTGTGTGAAAATCCAGTCCGTTTGTCCACAGGGATGCTAGGAAGCAGTCAAATGGGGTCGCTCAATCTGCTCAAATCCAGTCAAATGGGGTCGCACGGGCCGACAAATGGGGACGTCCCCGTTTGTCGGAAGCGTCCCCATTTGACTGCTCTCCAGTGACAATCGTCCCCATTTGTCGGTAAAACCACCTACACACACACACACACACACACACACACACACACACACACCACATACACACACACACACACACCACACACACGCACACACACACACATTTTCATTCTTGGCAACAAAACACTCTTTCACTGTAAGTCAATACAATTAACCTTGATCAGTCCGTTGGAGAATGTGTCTCTCATTTCACCGTCAAGCTTGAAATTCTTGGCTCCTCCCACCACTGAAATCACCAGATTTGGGGGATAAGGATCCATAATATGCCAGAAGGTCTCCATGAACTCCAGACAAGAATCAACGCTGTCTTCATTGCTCAGCCGCAGGTACTGAAACACATGTATGATTGTGATATTAAAATACAGTAAACTGTAGTGTGTTTTTCAATGATAATAATGCATTCTCTTAGGTAGTCTACCTGCAAAACATGGACATGCATGAACACCCATTTTCGCTACAAATTGTAGATCATACCTCCAATGGGCAGATGATCATAGAATTTCACTACAACCCAATCAATTAGAGATGTAGTTTGCCGTTAGAGCAGCCAGTCCCTGCAATGGGCGACCATGGGAACAATGGCTACCTGTCATGTACGGCCACATTTACTTGGCACAAAATAGTTTTCAACAGTAATGACCCAGTGATGAGTGTCCACCTGCCAAACATCTCTACCCGGAATGTGTGACCCTGAAAGTCCAAGAAATGGTGCACTAGCCTTTGGCTAGTGATTCTGAAAATGTACTAGCCAGAGAGCAAACTTTACAAGCCAAACCATCAATTCGATTCAGCAACTTTACTAGCATTTGGCGAGTACATGAACATTTCTACTCGCCAGTTACATGTTTCTACTCGCCATGGCAAGTAAAATACTCGCCACTTTCAGGGCTGTAGTGGCTAGCAAAGACTCCATCAGGGTCTGTGAGTGTGCAATGTATGGACAGAATTGCGATGGCCCAAGGGTGTCCGTTCATGACAGGGACTGCTGTAAATATAAAAAATATTAAAAAACACACAAGAAACTCTAAACAAATACTTTTATGTCTCATAGTACGGAAAGACAGAAGCCGATGTCTCACCTTTGCAGGCTTCTTCCCTCCACTTGTTTCCACATTGAAGTTCACCTTTCCATACGTCCAGGAGGATTTTGGTGAAATATCACATTCAGCTTTCCACTCAACCTGAGGTATCACCTGTGGGGGTGGGGCTGTGGGATTTCTTGCCAATTCCAGAAACTCTGCAGAAAAATATTACAATATATATATATGCGAAGGCATAAATATTCAGTTTTTATTTTATTTTTATGAATGAAAAGATTACCATGAACGTGAGAAGAACGTGTTGTGCAAGCAAGCAGACTTACAATGAATTATTCCAGTTTGTGATGAGAAACACAATTAAAAAAAAAAGTTTACTCCACTGCAAATAATTTCAGAGGAGGGGATAATTATGGGTCTGAAGATGAAGTATAAAATGAAAACTATTTCGAAATACGCAGAAATGTCAAGAAGCATTTGCGACCTTAAATCCACACAAAAACCTTCACACACTCAGATGAACATTATTCAGTCGCAAACTACCACCATACCCCAACCAGTTGGGAAACCAAGGAAAAAATAAAAGAGATCATTACAGGCAAACAACTACATGATTTATCTACAAAGAGGGCTAAACAGAAGACTGCATAACCACCAACACAATGCTTGCTGAAGGTGTTAGACCAAAGAAAGCCACAGTACACTGTACTAAAAAACTGTCAAATGTCCAAGATCAGAGACACCCAGCATTTCAATACACAGCAAAATGGGAAAAATTAAATTAAACTGAAGAACAGCAATGAAAAAAGAACAATCCACATACCCTCGGGAACATGCTTTTCAAGGCCTCCTGGCTCTTTCATTGAGCGAGCCCAGACATGGAGCGACAGGACCTCGCCACAGTGGCACCTGTCATCAAGCAGGGAGACAAATGTAGTCATTTTAAGCTGTATTAAGAGAAAATTGGATGGAAAAAATATTTTACCTTTTGGGGGCCTTTTCCATGTGTACTTGGTATTATGCTTGTGTGTACACACAGGCATGGGAATTCCAAAATAGAAAAAAATCTGAAAATAGGCCAAGGTCGAGGCCCCGGCAGGGTACAGGGGCAGAGCCCCGTTGGGGGGATCAGGGGGGGCAAAGCCCCCCGGAAGAAAAATGATTTTTAGCATTTTAGACCAATATTTTGATAGTTCTGGTGTTAGCAAATAATGGATAGAGAGACAACAGTATACATATAATTTAATTTACCTTTATTTTGCCATGGACACATTTTTATTTTCGCTGAAACATAATTTCCTTTTTGCGGAAATCCGCGATTTCGCGGACAATTCCCATGCCTGACACACAAAGGGGGATAGGGCACAAGCAGGTCTGCCTGGTGAATGAATTCATGATGGCAGTACCGCCACTAACTAAATCTGCATTCATTTATAAATACATCTGCATAGTTTCATCTCACTTCAAATTTACAAGGTACAAGAAATACTCTCAACCTTCCCAGAATCATACTTACTTTAACTGCTGATTGCTCCTCACTTTCTGGTTGGGTTTTGGTATAAATTTGATGCACTCCTTCTGATGAAAATTCCTCTCCACGTAAACAGACATATCCTTCAGGAACTGAAATGAAGAGATTTCTAACATCACCTCACAGCCAAGTTGACTTTATAAAAACACAAAAGGTGTGTGTATAAGATTTTGAGCATTCAGAGATTGGCAAAGCAGAAGCATCAAGAACGAAAACAAAAACAAACAAAAACCAAGAACAAAGACATTCAAATCAATAAGACAAAGTCAGTCATACCGAGTGACCTCACAAGGGTCTTGCTTTAAAAAGCAAACATTCTCAGAAACCATGTAACTTCTAAGTCGAGATATTCTATCACACATCACTGGGATCTGGTGAAACTTCAAATCAAGTATCTGGGAAACAGTCTCTCGAATGAGCTTCCATCACAGTGTGTCGGTTTATGCAATAATTAAGACAGAGTAAAAGAGTAAGTGATCTTCTTCTTCTGCGTTTGTGGGCTGAAACTCCCACGTACACTCGTGTTTTTTGCACAAGTGGAATTTTACGCGTATGACCGTTTTTTGCCCCGCCATTTAGGCAGCCATACTCCGTTTTCGGAGGAAGCATGCTGGGTATTTTCGTATTTCTATAACCCACTGAACTCTGACATGGATTCCACTTCTCGTAGTTTACCGAAACTACGTGATTTGTGAGATGCGCACACCGCCGGAAACACGCCATTCCCGTACGACTTCCGGCCGCCATAGCAGCTTCTCCAAAACCGGTCTTACTTTATCAGGTTAATCCTTCCTTTTAGGGTCCTTTTTTCCTAACTTGACTGATTTATTCCTTCGGTTAACCATTTGTTTTGACCTGCGGTAAGTGTATTTTCCTTATTTGTTGTCGCAAATGCTTAGAATTTGTTCGAACAATGGACAGCACTGAATCAGTGCCTGAAATCCAAATCCACGCGGATGAAGTGGATCAATTGTTAGACTTGCCTTGTTCAAGTCAAAAGGACAAACATGTGTCAAACGAAAAAGAAGGGAAGAAAAAGAATAAGAAAAAACCTCGGTTAGAGGCAGTGACCATTCCAATCAGCGATTGGAATAACATGAAAAAACAAAACGAACGTATCCTAGCGCTGCTAGGTCAGGGCCAAGGCCAGACCGAAGGCGAATCGCCTGATGATCATGGTTCGAAGATGACACAAAGACAAAAGCGAAAAGCAGAGTCACAAGAATCTGGAGACGAATCTGATTCGTTCGAAGATTATGATGATCAAATAGAATCGATGATCAGAGTGAACGAAGGTGAAACTTGTGGTCAAACTTGTGGCACTAGTAATTCTGACACTGAAATGTCAGAAATAGAACAAGAGTTCGACAATGCTGAAAAGCTTGCACCAGAAATACCGGAAGGTATCGCGAAGCTGGTTGATGAGACCATGGCAAAAGGTCAAATTTCAGAAGAAAAAATGAAAGAAAAAATGAACAAGTATGCCAGACCTAAAAACTTGAAGGTTGTTGTTCCAAAGGTCAATCCGGAGATATGGTCAATACTTGACCGTGCAACAAGAGGTGCAGATTTGAAACTACAGCAGTATCAGAAAGCGCTGTGTACAGCGACCTATGCACTCACAAACATATGGCAAACCATACTGAAAAGTGAATCACCCGAAATTCGGGGACTCATGAAAGGTGTAGCAGATTCTATTGCACTTGTACAGAAAACAAACCATGATCTGTCAATCGACAGAAGGGGGAAAATTTCAAATGCTCAACTGAACAAAAAGTATAAAAAACTTGGTTCTGCTAAAGTTCCAATCACAGATATGTTGTTTGGCAATGACCTGAAAGCTGCATGTGCAAACATTGATACAACAGCTAGAATGGGCCTGGGTCTCAGTCAGTCAAGTGGAGTAAAAGGTCAAAAGTTTTTTCCACAAAACAACCCCTTTGCAAAAAACGATTGGAATTGGAGGCCAAGAGGTGCAGGAAGAACCTGGACACCAAGAGGCAGAATGAGAGGGAGAGGACCTTACCGTGCACGGGGCAGAATGAACTACCGCGGCAGCGGACGAACCGAGTGGCAACAAGGCCAGCAGTAGCTCCACTACCTTCTCTGCCAAAATCTATAAGTAAAGATACAATACCTAACCGCCCTTTTGAAGCAGGTAGACTGAAAAAGTTTGTTCAAAAATGGGAAGAAATAACATCAGACCCATTTATTCTTGACATGGTGTGCGGTGCTGATATTCCAATAGATGAGTTTTCTGACTTAAATTCTGAAAATCTTTCTTACTTGAAAAATCAAGTACAAGGAAATCTATGGACAAAAATGGATTCGGAAATTGAAAAACTGTTATCCTTGGGAGTTATTGAAAAATCGGTGCATCAGGAAGATGAAATTATCTCCCCTGTTTTCATGGTCCCAAAACCTGATGGCTCCTACCGTCTCATTTTGAATCTAAAAAAGTTTAATGATTCAGTACAATATGAGCACTTTAAGATGGACAATCTTACGTCAGCAACTCAAATGATGACAAGAGGCTGCCACATGGCTTCAGTGGATCTCAGACATGCATACTACTCTGTACCAATAAAAGCAGAATGCAGGAAATACCTCAAATTCATGTGGAGAAACAAACTTTATCAGTATACCTGCTTCCCAAATGGACTAAGTAACTGCCCTCGTTATTTCACAAAGTTAATGAAACCAGTCTATGCCACACTCAGATCACAGGGATATTTATCCACTTCATTTATTGATGATAGTTATCTGCAAGGTAATTCTTTTGAAGAGTGTGCAGAGAATGTGTCAAAGACAGTGAAATTACTCGATTCACTGGGATTTATTATCCACACAGAGAAATCAGTCCTCAAACCCTGCAAGAAACTGAGGTACTTGGGGTTTCTTTTAAACTCTGAAGATATGACAGTTACTTTACCCCTGGAAAGAAAGCAAAAAGTTGTGCTCGCATGTTCAGAACTGAAAAGAAAGAAGAGGGTGACCATAAGAGAACTGGCACAAGTTATAGGCCAGTTGGTAGCAACCTTTCCAGCTGTTCAGTGGGGCCCACTGTTTTATAGGAGTTTAGACAGACTGAAATCCACATCGTTAAAATTTTCTGCAGGAAATTTTGAATCGCTGACAAGCTTGACAGATAAGACAACAGAAGAACTAGACTGGTGGATTGAAAATTTAGATTCCTCTTTTTTCCCCATTGAAAAAACTAATCCTGAAGTTGAAATCCAGACGGATGCTGCAAGTTCAGGTGGTTGGGGAGCTGTTTGTGGTCAAATTAAGACTGGAGGGCGATGGTCCGAAACAGAAATGAATTTGCACATCAATGTTCTAGAAATGATGGCAATTTTGTACGCTTTGAAAAGTTTCAAAGAAATGATCACAGGAAAACATGTAAAAGTCTTGACAGACAACACATGTACAGTCTCCTATATCCAATATGGGAGGATCGCGTTCTCCAGATTGCAATAACGTTGCAAAACAAATTTGGATGTGGTGCAAGGAAAATGGTATTTGGATATCAATTTCACATATCCCAGGAATACTGAATACAGAAGCTGACGTTTTGTCAAGACAATTCAATGATCGTACTGAGTGGAAATTGAATCATGATATTTTCTGCAAATTAAAAGATCGTCTGCTGAAGCCAGACATCGATCTATTTGCATCACGATTAAATTTTCAGATGAAACCATTCGTGTCCTGGATACCAGACCCAGAAGCCTTGGCCATTGATGCCTTTACCCAAGATTGGTCAAAATGGTTAATATATGCCTTTCCGCCTTTCAGCTTGCTGCAGAAAGTGCTCAACAAATGGCAGCGCGACAGAGCGGAAGGAATCTTGATCGTTCCAAAGTGGCCTACGGCAGTATGGTACCCCCAGATGTTGAAAATGCTGACACAAGAGCCTGTTCTTCTTCCAAAGGGAAAGCTTACCATTCATCTACCACATACGCAAGATGTGCATCCGCTCCACAGGAATCTGCAACTTCTGGCTTGTTGCTTATCAGGAAATCCCTCGAAGCAAGAGGAGTTCAAGGTGAGACTTTCCAAGTTATCTGGGCATCGTGGCGACCTTCAACCAGACAGCAGTATGCCTCCTACCTCAGCAGATGGAGCAAGTTTTGTGTGCAGTGCCAGTGTGATCCCCTTCGTCCGACTATAGATGAGGTGTTACAGTTCTTGACTAAGCTGTATGAAGATGGCTTAGGATACAGTGCTATAAACACTGCAAGGAGTGCACTATCTGCAGTGGTTATTCTACCAGACAATAAAACAGTAGGATGTCACCCTTTAGTAATTCGATTTCTAAAGGGAATCTTTGAACTGCGTACACCACAACCAAGATACAATGAAACTTGGGATGTAGACAAAGTTTTGCAGTTTTTCAGAAACATGGGTGAAAATTCTGAACTTTCATTGAAGGATTTGACTTTAAAATTGTGTTCCTTGTTGTTGTTAATTACTGCCCACAGAGTGCAGACAATTCATTTGATCAGGTTGAGAAATATTTGTTTTCATGATGATGGATGTACAATTTACATAACTGAAAAGTTGAAGCAGTCTAGACCTGGCTTTCATCCAAAACCTTTGCAGTTACCGTTTTATACAGAAGACAAAACTTTGTGTGTGGTGACTTGTCTTCGACAGTACATTAATAGTACTGTAGAATTCAGATGTGAGAGTGATGAGACTGACCAGTTACTTTTGTGTTACCAACAGCCACATGGACCAGCGGCGAAAGACACCATAGCTAGGTGGCTAAAAACTGTACTCATACGCGCAGGAATTACAAATTTTGCACCCCACAGCTTTCGGGGCGCATCATCTTCAGCAATGTTCAAGTCGGGTGTTGCTGTTCAAGATATTTTGAAAGTGGCAGGCTGGTCAAATGTATCCACTTTCAAAAAGTTCTATAACAAACCACTGGAAAGTAAAGATAAATCAAACACTATCTTAAACTATTATGCGAAAGTTGGAAAATAAAAAACTTCCAGCTCAGTAATCTAAGTTTGATTACATTCTGATAATTTGGTTTTTGGAGGGGCTGCTGTGGTGGCCGGAAGTCGTATGAGCAATCGAACTTTGATTACATTCTGATAATTTGCATTGGGAAAGTTAAAAAATTCAAGACAAGGGAGCTAACAAATGGAGATCTAGAGACAATTATCTCCCTGGCTCCATGTAAGAGAAAATGCAAATGGTTTTGTGGACAATTGATCCATTGTTTTCAAATGTGTTGTAGTGTTTATTGTTTCTTTGGTTATGAAGAAATTGCAATTCCCATAATGAATGGAGAATAAATGCATCACTTATTTTTTGTAATACATGGTTGTTTCAAACAATGTATGTTTGGTGTAAAAGCCAAGACAGGTGTTCACTATTCTCATGTTGTCCTTTGAGAATAAATGTTTGACATTTCACTTTAGTGTGACTTTGATTATTCCTTTGTTTGAAATATAATCTTTAATCAACCAACTTTAAAATCTCACAAATCACGTAGTTTCGGTAAACTACGAGAAGTGGAATTCAAAACATAAACGAGTACTCACCTGAGTCGAAGTTTGTGTAGAATTCCACGATGTAGTTTACAGGAACGGAGGGATATGTGCCCACCCTTCAGTTTCACCCTCTCCAATAAAGGAAATAAGCTAATTTATCAAATGTAAATACAACTGAAACATTTTTGGTTGCTTAAAGAAAAATCAGATCATCTGATATGGTTATATCAGATGACCTGTGCTGTGAAAAATGGCGTGTTTCCGGCGGTGTGCGCATCTCACATATCCCTCCGTTCCTGTAAACTACATCGTGGAATTCTACACAAACTTCGACTCAGGTGAGTACTCGTTTATGTTTTGAATTACAGTATCTTTTTCGTGCGCACTTGGTCTTGTGCTTGCGTGTACACACGGGGGTGTTCGGACACCGAGGAGAGTCTGCACACAAAGTTGACTCTGAGAAATAAATCTCTCGCCGAACGTGGGGACGAACTCACGCTGACAGCGGCCAACTGGATACAAATCCAGCGCGCTACCGACTGAGCTACATCCCTGCCCTAGAGTAAGTGATGAATATAACACCCCGAAAATACCTCGATTCTTTTGTGCATAAAGCAGTGTACATTTGTCACTTTCTGTTGGAGGTCTACTGCTAAAAAGCATGTCACAAGTCATTGATATACATGTCTAATTCTATCTGGGTTTTTTTCCCTCCAGGTAATCCAACTTTCTGTTGAAATTAAAACAAGACCACAGAACCTTTCCTCAGAGTAAAGGCCCATAGCCACGACACCCATGTTTTCTACAAGTACTTGAAATAAAGTAGCACTTTACAATGCAAAAATATCGGTACAGGTACACTTCCTAACACATAACACCAACATCTATACATGTTGCCACACATACACTCCATAAGTTTCAAACGCTGTTTTAGCTTGTAAAAACAAACTTGCTGCTCATCTACACGAAGCAAACCTACCTGGTCATACTTCTCGTTTTCTGTCGTCTCACTTTCCTTTTCAACGTCAAGTCGAGACAGTCCTAACTGCTTCCTTCTCCCTGACCAGTAAGCCGTCTCCATGGAAGAAGAGGTCTCAGTCTTGCTTTTGCTTGCACGGTTCATAATTCCTGGCATGTGTATCCCGCCATAGCTGCTTGTGCTGATGGCTGCTGAGGCGCCGGAGGGCTCCATTTCTTGCATTGGATGAACCCTCCAGTTGGCAGACCCGAGTGATGTCATGACTTTAGATACCAGGAACTTTGTGCTAATTTATGATCATGTCATTGTTGCTGTCAGTTTTTCAGCGGTATGACATTTCAGTGGGAGCTGCTGCAGTGTGTGGTGAATGTGCAGCCATGGAGGACCTGGGAGAAAAAATTAACTGGTTAAGTTCCTGCATACACATGTATAGATACAGCGCTTGGGTGTTTTTGAATAAAAATGGTTTATGAAATAGCAGAAATGGGCATATATTGCGGATTCTACTGTACTTGTCTCCTCTAAATATCGGACCCCATTGCTTAGCTGAAAACACAATAGCTGTTAATGTCTACTACTACACGATCAAATACTATCATTAGAAAATCAAAAATGCACATGCACACAGAGAGGCAGATACACACACCAATATGTGAGCAAAAGTTTCAGCACACAGAGAGGCAGATACACACACCAATAAATTATGTGGGTAAAAAGTTCAACTATCTACATTAATGAATCACAAGTTCATGCTTTCACAAGCATTTGCAGGATCATCCCTGAAATCATTCTCCGATTTTGTTTGCCGGTGGCCGGTAACACTAAATTTAGCAAGAGTGCTTTCCTTTTTTCTTTTCTTTTTTCGGCATTACACCAAAGTCTTTCTGTGTCCATTTAACAGGTCAGCTACTAAAACTAATTGCCTGTTATTTACCCATACTTTCAATGGCTTCAAACGTGTACAAGCAGCATGTGCTAGCACTACTAGCAGCACAGGTGCGCGTGATTTTTCCCGCGAGTGTTGGCAGAGGCTCAACAGAAGAACATTTTGCTTCTGTAAGCTTATTTCCCAAACCACGCGGCTTAGCCTGCATGAACTTACTGCATTTCGTCGGGATACCACGGCAGAACCCGGACTGTGGTACTGATCCAACCGGAAGTTTATGTTGCTGCCATGGTCCGTAAAATGGTCTGTATATTACGTACTTCCGGGGAGGGTGTCTGGCTAATTACTACGCGACCACGCTCGATTGAACACGCGCAACCTCATACTTAAAAGCATAATATTTAATTTATTTGTTGTTTTGGTATCTTCTCAAACAAAGGAGCGAGGGAGGGAGGATGTCGGAGCCGGTAAGAGTGGTGATAAAAGTTTATTAAAAAAATTCGCTTCGTTTCTGTGCATATTAATTGTCTTCAAAAGCGTTTTTGGGGTAGGGTTTGTTTTTTGTTTAAAAGAAAACGTTTATTTAAAAAAAGAATACTTTTTAAAGAGATAAAAATTTCAGATCCACTTTATAAAACCAAAGGTTAAAAAGATGATCCAGCTTTATACAGAGAGAAAATAAGAACCAGTATATGGTACGCATGTCTTGTCACTATTTACATTTTAAAAGGCTATGCCACAGTCTTTCTTTCTTTCTTTATTTTGTGTTTAACGTCGTTTTCAACCGTTCAAGGTTATATCGCGACGGCTATGCCACAGTGACACAACGAACATTCATACACACAAATATGCAGGGGCGGATCAGTTCATTTTATGGGGGGGGGGGGGGGTTCCCAAAGTATATTGTGAAGATCTGGGTGTAAAGGCGCGAAGCGCCGAGCCGACGGCGCAAAGCGCCTAGCTTGCTAGGGGGGTCCGGGGGCATGCCCCCCCTGAAAATTTTGAAAAAAAGGATGCAAAATGGTGCAACCTGGTGCATTCTGAGGATGATCATTACCAGTTTCAGGCAGCAGATTTTGTCACTGATTAATACCCCAAACAACAACAACCCATAAAAACACACAAAAAATATTTTTATTTTTTGGCTGGGGAGGGGTTTCCGGAAACCCCAGAAACGCCCCCCCCCCCCCCTCGTCCGCCCCTGCATATGTATATCTACATTTACTGGCAAGCCAGGCACTCTGCCTAACCCCAACATTTAAAAATTGTAATAATAGGAATTATTTGATCCTAGCGGCCTATCTTCCTAGTCGGACGTTACAGGAATCCGATGCTATCACTTTAGATCACCAGCAAAATGCATCACAACTCTTTTATTTTTCATTTCTAGTTTTTACTTGGTACAACATGAGAAAATGATACTAGAACAACAAAAATATTACATGTAAATGCTTTTGTTTGAGGTCGCGCGTGGTCGCGCTGTAATTAGTCAGACAGCGAGGAAATAATCAACTCTCAGGTCGGTAACCCCTATCCTGCCCCTTCCACTTTTATTTATAACAGAAACAAAAAATTCGGCTATCGCTGTAAGTTCTGTTTCTTTCATGGTGTTGTTTTCTGTAGTTGCCACAATATACCAACAAACAAACTTTAAAACAACTCAGTGGTTGTTGAGAAAGCCTTGGCCGATTGGAAAATGAAAGTAAAACGTTATTTTTGTATATTTTCCAAAAAATAAAAAAATATCAACCAGATAAAAATCAAGTATCTGGAATTTTGTTTTACGGTTCAACTTGCTAAATGAATGAAAACACGGAAATGAGAAACATTTCTTGCGCAGTTTTCTCCCTTCCCAAATTCTCAAATGGAACGCGATCGTAATTTTCCGATTCTCAATTTGCTCAAGTCATTGGACTATAAGCCTCCAGGCTTTACAGACGATACATCTTCTGATACAAAAATGTAAACAGCATTAACATCACCAAGAAAATCATCTTCGGTTAATGAAACGTGTAAGTAGTTACGAACGATACCCTGTGTGTGGAAGTTCTTTGAACGTAAGCGTGGATTATACATGGAAAATCAATTTATTAGTCAATGTTGTGTCATTGTCATTGGGTGGGTTCGTCTGTTTCCCTCTGTCCTATCTTTCAGCTCACTACAGAAGCAATGGTGTGTTTTGACAAATTTCAGTTGTAACAGTCTTGGTCCGATTTTTTTCTTTATGCAGTTAACTTACAATAAAGCCTGGCTTTCTTCGTTCGGAATGAACGACCGATTACATGGACGGGATTGCTTTTCATCCAAACAAAATGTACTGAAAATTTTCTGCACTTGAGTCCACATATGTAGGAAGTGTTGTTACGAAGAAAGATTAAACATGCTGAAGAGTGACGTACTAGACATAATTCATTAGTGTAAGGATGTAAGACATCATATAAATATCAGAAACATTCAAAAGAACAACAGTCCCTAGATCATGCAACAAACTTGAGCATGCATGTTTCTTTCCTTTTTACATTTAGTCAAGTTTTGTTACATTAAGTGTTTACTGATTTAGTCAATTTTGACTAAATGTTTAAACAATAACATGGACCGAGAATTGAGACAAGGGTAGTGGTGTGTGTATATATAAATACCACTGGACAGATATATTTATGACACTTTACATGGAAGTTTTCGCAGATAGTATCCCGACACCATTTTTTTTCCTCAAATTTTTAGATAAATGTTTTTACAATGAGATCATATCCGGCTTTTTGCAAAAGTTGAGGCCGCAATGTGGTAACCTTGTTTTTTAAGCATATTGATTAAAACTTTGGTCAAGCATTCTTTTGACTCAATCCGGACTATGGGATTGCTCTTCAGCTCGGAAGCTTAAGAATTAATTAATGAGTTTGTTCATTTAAGTAGTGATTAAAATCAAATGTTTGCTTCCAGATTTAAAAAAGATTGCATTGTGCTTCATTGTATTCTTTTTATTTTTCTGAATACAAAAATGTATACACGTGTATTGATATTCAAAATTCTTTTTTTTTACAATTTTGTTTTACACACTTTGACTTTAAATCAAAGTGTTTCCCTTCACAGATGTCCTCTTGGGATTTTCAGATGAAGGTGGTCTCCCATGCCAACAGAAGCTACCTCTCTGAGAGAGGTTTGCTTTTTTGTTGATACCATGGGTTGACAACTCTCGTCATCTCTACCATCGGACCACTGATGAGACACAGTAGTGTCCAAACACATGTCTGGTCTCGGTAGTAAAACAATGGTCATCCTCTGGACTAGATTTATCTGTTGATACGCTCTCCCCTCCGGGGGTGTTAGCTTCTCTTTGAAATCTTGGTCCCGTCTGAGGAGGGTCTGATTTCCCCATTAGGGCTATCTGTGAGTGTGAAGGGACACTATTCTCTCTCTCCTTTGCCCTACTAAGCGATATTTAGAATCTCTGAAGTACGTCTCTGCTGACTTTCAGTTGTTTCTTTCACAACTTTGATTGTGTATATATATAGATGGTACTATCTACAACACGAGTGTTTTTTTTATATGGCTTGTATTTCAGTCAGGAAACAGCAAAAAACAGCATACCGGCATAATGTGGAGATGCCTTGCGCATGTTACGCCTTAAAATTTTACATGTTGCACCGTGCAATGACAATCAAAAAGATGCTGATCACGGCACATGGCCGCAATTGAAAAGATTCTCAACACGCTGTGCAGCTCCAAAACAAAAAGATTGTCAACGCACTGTGTGGCCCTGATCGCTTGCCTTAATTATAGTTGTCTCAATTCTGAGGTAGTTAAAGGCAATATCAGATACCACCACCACCATTGACAACTTAAGACGGTCATTTCTAATTGACTGACAAAGTTTTTAGGCTTTCTTAGTCTTACTTTCTTTTTCTCTCTTTGTCTTCTTGTTTGTCTTTCTGTCTTTGTCTCATTCTGTAAACATGATGATGAATCTGAAAGTTTCATTGTATCCAAATTAAGTGTCTGTCTGTTTATCTCTAGCTCTCTCAGGTTTTGTACACGTCTGTGTTGCTGTCTGTTTCTCCATCTCTCTCTTTCTCTCAATCAGTTCTTCTCTTTGTCTACCCTGAAAAGAAAAACTCAATAAGTAAGGTTTTGGTTTCTGATTTTACTGCTTTTAGAGACCAGACTTCGGGACAAGAAGTCATGGCTACGATTGAAAAACTGGTGAAGGCTTTTGAAGGCCTCAAGGTATTCCAGCCAGGTGGAGCAGGCACAGAGGATTCTTCAAAGTAAGACTAAACACTTCTTAAAATGAAAAGCACATATGCCTCTGCCTTCTGCCCATCCCTCTCTCTCTCTTTGTTACCCTGTCCCTCCCCCCCCCCCCCCCCCCCCCCACCCCACCACCTGTCTTTTTACACCCCCGGTATAGGGGTGTGTATAGGATTCGGTCGATGTGTTTGTTTGTTTGTGTTCGCATATAGATCTCAAGAATGAACGGACCGATCGTCACCAAACTTGGTGAACAGGTTCTATACATTCCTGAGACAGTCCTTACAAAAATTGGGACCAGTCAAACACACGGTTAGGGAGTTATTGGTGGATTAAGATTTTACAAGGACTTATAGAGGGACATCGATGTGTTTGTTTGTTTGTTTGTGTTCGCATATAGATCTCAAGAATGAACAGACCGATCGTCACCAAACTTGGTGAACAGGTTCTATACATTCCTGAGACGGTCCTTACAAAAATTGGGACCAGTCAAACACACGGTTAGGGAGTTATTGGTGGATTAAGATTCTACAAGGACTTATAGAGGCACATATTAATGGTCAAAGGGAAATAACCTTCTCAGTTGGTGGCAGTGAGAATGGTTATTTCCCTTTGACCAACGGGGGTGTTTTTCCTACCTCGGAGGAATTTCTTGTTTTTTATTGATTTTTTTATGCTTCAAGTCATCATCTTCAATTTAGCTTACAGTTGCTCCTGTCTTGTGTATTTTAAGCCATGGGAACTTCCATTTGCGGTATTATTTAAATGAAAAGTGGAAAATTCATCCAGTCCTTGATTAACAAGAAAAGTTGTGTTTTATTTTCTTTGTGATTTTGGTCAATGATGGTATGAAAATGTGTGCACAGGAAAAAAGAGCAGCCACCAAGCAAGAAGGATAAGATTCTTCACTGCAATGCTGTGGCTGACTGCATTTGTGCTCCTAACATGAGGTGAGTAAAGCAAAAATAATAATGGACAAAACAGTTAATCTTTTAAAGCATTTTTTAAATATATTTACTATCACAGTAAGCAGACTGTTGATTTTATTCAGTAAAATGCATTGTGTTTTACCAAAGATGTAAAACTTTAATGTAATGTGGATGTTTTTGTTTTCAGAACCATAGCTGATTTTCCCAAGTTCTTGGGAATAGCAGTGGAAGCATTTCTGACTCTGTGTGATGATACTGAAGCTGATGTGCGCATGGTTTCAGATGAGTGTCTGAACAGAACCATAAAGGTACTGATTTTTGCAACTATATATAGATGAGTGTGTGCGTGTGTCTGTCTCCTTGTGGTCTTTTGAGTCTGTCTGTATATTATTAAAAGTGTATTGTGTTGCATGGTTGAGTTTTAATAAAAATAAAAAAAGCACACAGAAGACATTTTTTTAAGCTTGCAAATCAATGGAGGTTAAAGAGGACTACTTAATGAACCTTGATTAACATCTGCATGCCTGCAAAAGAAGTAGAGCTGAAATCAAAAGTATTAGAAAAAACAGCTTACGGGGCTTGCATTTACTGTTGTTAATTATTTTTCTGTGTGCAGACACTGCTGGAAACCAATTTAGGGCGCCTGCAGGTAGAGCTGTATAAGGAAATAAAGAAAAATGGGTCATCACGCTCGCTGCGAGCTGCTTTGTGGCGCTTTGCTGACATGTGTCATCTCATCAGACCACAGAAGTGCAGGTCAGTGTTTTGTTTGTTTGTTCAGTTGTTTGCTTTGCGATATTTTTATTTTTATTTTTTACAATGTTCTGTCTTGCAAATGAAAGGGCACTTACTGTGACATTCATATTTATTTTACATTGTAAACTGACATAAAATTTAATATTGAAGGAACTTGTCTTTCAACTTAAACTTATTTTGGTATACAGTTCTTTGAGGGTTCTTCTTGAACAAGAAATGGCAAAGTGATTGCTTGTGACACACTATCTGTTAATGTCGCTTTGTCTTTGTTGTGACCCTGGTGAAGTCGATAACAATACAGATACTGTATACTGCATTTTGCAGGCCCTATATTGTGAATTTGCTGCCTTACATCGCTCGCATCTGCCGGAGAGAGGAAGAGACGGTCCAGGAAACACTGTCAAACTCCATGCCAAAGATCTGTTCCGCACTCATGGGGTTTGCCAATGACTCCGAAGTCAAGGTAAGAGTTTTGACTTTCTTACTCTTTGATGTCTTTCAGTCCTTTGAAGATTTGAGGGGGGGGGGGGGTTGTGGGGGGGTTGCTGTAGTTCCTCGCCTATCAACATTTGTAATTTAATTTGCCAGGCATCCGTCCAATCAAGGAGACCAGTTTTCCAGTTACATTTTTTGTTTGTATGTACATGAAGAAGGCTTACATCACTACAGATGTGTTTCGAATGTATTGCACAGTAAAGCATTATCTTTTGCGACAGAATGTTTGTTTTCTTCTTTGCAGGCTTTGTTGAAATCATTTTTGACCAACCTGATGTCACCGTCAGCTGTGTGTCGGCGAATGGCTGCCAGCAGTTTGTCTCTGATTTGTCAATACTCTCGCAGTCCCATCAACTTCTTCACTTACCTCATCACAGTCATTCTGGGTAGGTAGAAGTAATGAGAGGTTGGTGTGAGTATGAAGAGTAGGAGAGGGAGCGAAGAGTGTTGATGAAAGGATGGATTGGGAGGGGGACGAAGGTTACTGGCTTAATGTCCAAATTTGACCGTCGGTTTCAATACATTGATTTGAAATTCCTTGTCTCACTCTACTCTTCAGTCATTCTTTCTGTGTCCAGTTGTGAGGTCGGGGGTCTTTGAATAGGGAAGTGGCGGACTTGAATCTGGCTGTGCCTGTTGGGTTACGGGTGGAGATGTTTTGGATCTCCCATGTCAACTATGTGCTGGCCTGCTGGTACCTTATCCCCCTTTGTGTGTACACGCAAGCACAAGAACAAGAAAGCGCGGAAAAAATCCTGTAGTCTTATCAGAGTTTGGTGGGTTAATTATGGAAACATGAAAATTACCAGCATGCATCCTCTGAAAAGGGAGTATGCCTGTATGGCTGCTTAAAATGGCAGGGGAAAAAACAATCATACATGTAAAACAAAAAAACAAAAAAGAGTTCTAGCCCATGAACACAGAACAAGTATAGCACTGTTGATTTATTCAGTGCAACCGTGAACCTCACACATGGCTAAATTGGGTTATTGTTTTGACATTGTTTTGTGTATATAAGATATATTTATTCATACATGCAAAAAGCAGAGGGGCTGATGGTAAGAGTAAAAGGAGGAGGGTAGGTTAATGCAACAAACAATATTTCTTTGGATTTCATCATAGCAAAAATCATGACATGAATATGCTTGTTGCTGCAGAGCTGGTAACACCGGTGGACAAGGAACATGACGTGTACACCATCCTGGGCGTCATTCTGTGTTTCCGCCATGTCATGCCCCACCTGGCCCAATCCCACAACGCCCGCTCTCAGGGCCTCAAGGACAGCTTCGGCTTCAGGGAGATGGAGAAGGAGGAAGGAGTCAGCACTGAACAGCTGCTCAAGGTAGGAGTTCACTTCGTTTTGAGGTTTTGTGTTTGTGTTTTTCTTTCTGCTGGAAGTGGAAACAGTTTTATCGCATGGGTGTGTCGTTTTTTCTGTGGTTTTATTTGTTCCACCATGAAAATTGCTTAATACCACCAGCAATCAAAGCAGAGTTTAGCCAGAGGTCAACTGCCATCCTGACCTCAGGTCAAAATGAGTTCGGCTCATTCTCTGCCTGACAGGATGCCTTGAGTTTCCTTGTCTGGCAAGGAAACCGATTTATTTTACATATTTAGAGCTTTTTGTAATGTGTTATGGATGTAAGCAGATTCGTGATCGTCGATAATGATTTTTCATGGTGTTTTGTCATTATATTTAGTCAAGTTTTGACTAAATATTTTAACATCGAGGGGGAATCGAAACGAGGGTCGTGGTGTATGTGCGTGTGTGTGTGCGTGCGTGCGTGTGTGTGTGTGTGTGTGTAGAGCGATTCAGACTAAACTACTGGACCGATCTTTATGAAATTTGACATGAGAGTTCCTGGGTATGAAATCCCCGAACGTTTTTTTCATTTTTTTGATAAATGTCTTTGATGACGTCATATCCGGCTTTTCGTGAAAGTTGAGGCGGCACTGTCACGCCCTCATTTTTCAACCAAATTGGTTCAAATTTTGGTCAAGTAATCTTCGACGAAGCCCGGGGTTCGGTATTGCATTTCAGCTTGGTGGCTTAAAAATTAATTAATGACTTAGGTCATTAAAAATCAGAAAATTGTAAAAAAAAATAAAAATTTATAAAACGATCCAAATTTACGTTTATCTTATTCTCCATCATTTGCTGATTCCAAAAACATATAAATATGTTATATTCGGATTAAAAACAAGCTCTGAAAATTAAATATATAAAAATTATTATCAAAATTAAATTGTCCAAATCAATTTAAAAACACTTTCATCTTATTCCTTTCGGTTCCTGATTCCAAAAACATATAGATATGATATGTTTGGATTAAAAACACGCTCAGAAAGTTAAAACAAAGAGAGGTACAGAAAAGCGTGCTATCCTTCTTAGCCCAACTACTACCCCGCTCTTCTTGTCAATTTCACTGCCTTTGCCATGAGCGGTGGACTGACGATGCTACGAGTATACGGTCTTGCTGAAAAATGGCAGCTACTTGACTAAATATTGTATTTTTGCCTTACGCGACTTGTTTTCAGATTACAGAGGAAGTTTTATTTTAGACAGTTTCAAGCGAGCTATTTTTCGTGGATGTATTTACTGTGCAAACAACTCTAAATATGGCATAAGTGTCACGTGATAATCAACCGTTTGGTTTCGGCGGTCGCTGGAGCAGATGATTTTTGAGTCACTTGAGAAAATGTGACTCTATGTAATCGGTCAGTGTTAGTCTGTCCGGCCGGCCGGCCGGCCGGCCGGCCGTGCGGCCGGCCGTCCGTAGACACCACCTTAACGTTGGACTTTTCTCGGAAACTATCAAAGCGATCGGGCTCATATTTTGTTTAGTCGTGACCTCCAATGACCTCTACACTTTAACAATGGTTTCGTTGACCTTTGACCTTTTTCAAGGTCACAGGTCAGCGTCAAAGGAAAAATTAGACATTTTATATCTTTGACAAAGTTCATCGGATGTGATTGAAACTTTGTAGGATTATTCTTTACATCAAAGTATTTACATCTGTAGCCTTTTACGAACGTTATCAGAAAAACAAGGGAGATAACTAGCCTTTTCTGTTCGGCAACACACAACTTAACGTTGGGCTTTTCTCGGAAACTATAAAAGTGACCGGGCTCAAATTTTATGTGAACGTGACTCCCAGTGACCTCTACACTTTGACGTCTGCTTTGGTGACCTTTGACCTTTTTCAAGGTCACAGGTAAGCTTCAGGTATGCATTGTGTTGTGAATAGCAATCTTCCTGTCCATCTGATGCCTCATATAATATTCAGAACTGCGAAAGTGACTCGATCGAGCGTTTGCTCTTCTTGTTTTTACAGTGATGCAACCATATAATTATTACGGTCTCCTTCCGGCAGCAGTCCCAAAATTTTGACTTGTTTTGACCTTAGAACGATGTTTTTATCATAACTGTGAAGAACAGAACGGAGATCACTGTCGAAGTCGGCAAATCTGCAATCATTTTCGTCTCGCGAACACTGCTCGTGAACAACATATGGGAGATCACTCTGTATTCTGGTTTTGATAGATTCACGTAGGACTGTCGCGTCCGCTCAGATAGACAACTGGCGATAGCCGCGGAGCGAGGATTATCAGAATGGTTAACTGCAACATTGAGAGCCTTGCACACAAATCACTCTGACTTTGTGCGTCTTTCTCAGATACTGCAGCTGCTGCTGTACCACACGGCCCACCCTGATCACAATGTTGTGGTGGCGTCACTGGATGCCTTGCAGCAGATGTTGAAGCACCCCCATCCAGCCCTGCTGCGTGTCTTGATGACCAAGGGCGGGGTCACCAGGACCTACATCTACCAGGCAGACTTCATGGATGCCGATCTCAGGGCGGAAAGTTCGTAGAGCTTTTGTGTGTGTGGTGGGGGGATAGCATGGGGGTTGCTTGTGCGTGTGTGTGCTTCTGAGCCTGTAAGAATATCATTGTTTTGATGCAGCATGCAAACTTGTTGGTGCCTGTCTTTGGAACTGTGAGAAAACTCGAGTATTACTCATTGGAATGGAGATAAGGGTTTACGTGACAGTACATTGTAGAGGTTTTGTGTGTGTGGGTTGGGGATAGGGGTTGCTGTTTGTACGTGTGTGTGTGTGTGTGTGAGTGCGTGCGTTTATGCATGTGTGTCTGTGCATTTGAACCTGTAAGAATAGCATCTTTTTGATGCTGCATGCAAACTGTTGGTGCTTATCTTTGGAACTGTGAGAAAACTCTAGAATATTAATCATTGGAATGGAGAGAAAGGTTTACGTGACAGTGAAGTGCCTTGGAAATGTTCTCCAATGAAAGTAGTGTTGCCACATGGTTGACTGCTCTTATTCCTGGTAAGCTCTGGTATAACAACTTCTGTGAAATAGCACTGGTGCTGCAATTCAATACATGTATTTCAAAATAGAATGTGCATGTCCTCATCTTTATAACATTCTACAAGCCCTGAATTGCCTTTGACAGAAAAGAGTTTTTTGTGGCAAACCACAAGATAACAATTGAAGGAGTTTTACCATTATAAGTCTGTTCATTCAGTTAGGTAAAACATGTTTTTGTCTTTGTCAAGGTTCAACGGATTTACCCAACATGTCAGACGATACGGGTCTGGATGAAGACCTGGATAGCTCAGAGGTGGGCAGTCGCCCTGACACAGTTTCTAGCTCTGATACGTCGGCGTTCGCTTCAGACTTTGACGCAGCCTCTGATGTTGGTGACACGCAGTCTGCACAAACAGTTCCAGTTAGTTTTAAAAATGTTCTCTGCTTGAAGATTATGTTTGAGAGAGGGAGGGAGGGAGGGGGGGAGAGAGGGAGGGAGGGATCTTTATTTTACACGGATAGAGGTTTGAAAGAAAGAGAGAGAGCGAGAGAGAGAATGTGTGTGTGACTGAGTGTCAATAAGTTGAGCGGATGGGGAGGGGGGGGGGGGTAACGGTGCTTTTAGGACCTTTACTGTGTGTAAAACAGAACTGACAGCGGTTAATGTGTGAATTGGAGATTGATGGATAGGTTATTGACCTTTCTAATTAGGCAGAGTGTATTAGGTAGAAAGAAAAGGTGTCACTCAAAGAGTGGTAGAAGAAATTTCACATGAATGTAGTTCATAGTTTGCATCAAATGTATCTGATAATAATGCTATATTTATTTCTGTGCAGGCAAGCCAAGCAGCAGCTGAGGTTGAAGATACTGACTTGCTTGACACGGCTGTGATGCTAACAAGTGACAATGACTACTCAAACGTGGAGATTGGTGATCTCAACGAAGAACGCTCAGAGATGTCCACCCTTTCTCACAGCAGCAGTGCTGAAACGCTCCTCAGCATTAAAAGCATCAGCCCTAAGAGACAGCCACCCTCAAACAGTGATGGCAGCCAAGGCCACATTCAGCATGATATGAACGGAAATCCAGAGTACGATCAGATTGAACGAGAAGAGACCTCGGAGACCTCGGAAGTTCAAGAAGCTCCTACAGCAACAAACTCACAAGCCCAGAAAGAAAACGAGAACGTCTTAGATATTGGGTCTCTGCTTGACGAGAAGGAAATGCCTCTGCTGTACATGCTGCGGGTGATATGTCGGACGTTCCTGCTTAAAGGGGAAGAGGGTCAGCTGGTACACGATCGTCACGTGCGCGTCAGCCTCAAGTCTGTGGCACTTGCCTGTGTGGCTTCCATCTTCTCTCTGTGCCCCAGGTTGTCGCTGGGCAAGTTGGTGCCATCAGATGAGTCCAGTAAGATGACTTTTTTTTCTCTGGGCAGTACTTTAATTCACTGTTTTGGTCTTTAAGAGTTTTCCTTGGATATTTTAGCTGTTGTCGCATGCGAAACCATGAGCAATAGTGTCATTATACATGTGTGTGTGTGTGTGTGTGTGTGTTTTAATACTTACTCGGTAGGAGAACTGCTTGATAAAAAAGCAGTCAATGTTGTTTTGGTAATGAAGAACATGATTAATAATTGCATTACAACAAGACTGGACTTTGCCATAGGTCTGTGAGTCTGCTTTGTTCGCCTTCGCTAGAATTAATTGATAAGATGTAGTTTCTACAGCTTTACATTGGTCGAATAAAATCAAGATGTTGCTAACGAAAATATGTGCAAGTCAGAACAGGAAACAGTATTTCAAACCTTTTTCAACCGTTTTTTTCCGGGATTGTAGAGAGAGGGAAGTACGTCAACATGAACACTCGATCTTTCGCAGCTTTGTCAAACTACATGAGACAGTAACTTTTGATTCTGATTAGACAGGTCGGGATTTGGGGCGGTAAAGAAAGGTAACTTAGAGAGAAGGAAATGTCCATGTATGTCAACATGAACACTCATTCCTTAGTGTATCAAAATACTGGACACAGTATAATATGTCTTTTGCTTCTGAACAAATAGGTCAGGATTTGAGGGATGCTTTTTCAGTGTTTTGCGGGATTGCAGAGAGAGAGAGATAGAGAGAGGGAAGTACGTCAACATGAACACTCTTTCCTTAGTGTATCAAAATACAGGACTTAATATAATATGTCTTTTGCTTCTGATGGGACAGGTCAGGATTTGAGCGACGTTCTGCTGTATGCAAGCCACCCTGACCACCAGCTGAAAGGGCTGACAGCGCTGATGGTGGGAGCTCTCATTCGGGCCGTGTTGGTGGAGGGACGCGGAGACTTCAACTACTGGTTTCACTTGCAGGATGGTCAAGAAAATGGTATTGACGCTGTGCATATTATTATGTTACCTTATTCAGATTTTATCTGTAATTTTATTATGTTATGAGATGACAGCACTCTGGTTCAGTGTTATTGGTAATATGATGTGTGCTTGTTATTTTATGTGCACCTATGTGTTTTATGTGTTGTGCTATCAGTGAATGTCCTAATAATTCTTATGAAATGTTTGTTATAATCGTTAACAGGCAGTGTGCCGGCGAAAGGGTTGACAGGGTGTAACAACGAACAAATTTCATTTTGATATAATATTTTGATGGACAATAAAGTGTAGTTATTGTTATTGTTAGAGAAAAAGCATTTGATTATGTGTAAAAAAAATAATTGTTTTTCCTTTTTTGCTAGATGCCATCACAATAGAGCATCTCCTGAAAACGCTGGTGGGGATTTTGGATGACGATTCGGCAGTGGCAACCCGTCATTCACTGAGCGCCTTGCAGCAGTGTCTGCCCCAGTTGTTGGACAGCTGTCATGGCCGACTTGGTCTTCAGCTGCTCCTTGACCTCATCAAGGTCAAATCCAACCCTTACTGGCTGGTGAAGGTGAGAGAAGTTTGAATGTTTGTTTTGCACATTCACAAGCACATGCATGCAGGCTCACACATGCAGGAATGCATATGTGTTGGTGCACACATCATGCTTGTACAAACATTCAAATGCGTACGCCCACAGACACGCATAGACACACATGTGGGTGCATGCACACACACATACCAACATACATACATACATACATACATACATACATACATACATACATACATACATACATACATACATACATACATACATACATACATACATACATACATACATACATTCATACATACATACATACCTACCTACCTACCTACCTACCTACGTACGTACGTACGTACGTACGTACATACGTACGTACGTACATACATACATACATACATACATACATACACATGTAGTACAGAAACATAATCAGTGTTTGTGTTTTGGTGAATTCTTGCTTTTTATGTCAACATGACGTAGTAAAGCTTTTTTGACTGGGGGGTGCACAACAGCAGAAGATTATGCCAAAATTCACTTTGATTTGTGTTGATTCCTCCTTTGAATAAGATGGTTGTTGCTTGACAGGTGGAACTACTGGACATCCTGGGCGCGCTGAACTTCAAGAAGATCAGCTACCTGGAATCTATCAGCGAGGACATCCAGCAAGGGGACCATCATTTTCAAGGGGTCAGTCTTTTCCCTGTGAATTGCTTTTTGTCCTCTTTTCTATCATGTCTGAATGCACAGTTTTGGATCTTATTACTCATTTCCGTTCTGGAAAAGTCAATTCAGACAAATCCATTGTTTGTAAATGATCCTTGAAAAAGGTTCCCAAAATAATTTATATGAATAAAATCCTCATTAAGGTAAATGGGTCAATTTCATATTGGCATTCTCTCCTGAATTAACCCCATGGTAGTGACGTCACATTCTGACGTGCTTTGTATACCTTGTGTGTGCGTGGATGTGGAGGTGGACTCTCGGACGTCTTTTTGTTATTGGAATTATGGTTTTTGTTAAATTGTATTGCTGTTGCTGTTGTTGTTGTGTAAGTGAGTTGTGTGTTGGCAGACTTGACTTGACGGATGACTGTTTGCGTTAGTGAGACTGTGATCATACTCATAATAATCATACTTACTTATTTTCTTATGATGTTTTTGTTTTTTATTATGCATTCTTATTCTTTTGATTGGAAAAGAGTATTGTTACAATGTAGTTTCCATATGGATTAATAAATTTGAGTTGAGTTGAGTTGAAAGAAAAGCAACCGTTTGAAATTCACTCAGTGGGACGGTGAACCTGGGGGTAGATCATGTTATTGCCTGTTTTCACTTTATTACCTCCGGGGATAGACTAAACCTACTGAAAGAGTCACCAGTGCCCTCTTGTGGGCTGTTCCAGGATAGTTTGGGAACATAAGAAATGACAGCACTCAAAACATTGAACTGATTCATGTTTCAGAGGATCCAGCTACAGCAGCATTATGTGCGGAAAGTCATTATACCATTGCTGGGGGATGAAGATGGCAGGGTGCGCAATGCTTCTGCTTCATCACTCATCAGGTAAAATTCAGCTTTTCAATGGGGTTGTGTGTAAATATTCTCAAGCTAGGGTTGGCTACCATTGGTTTCGACTTTGGACCTTTGTGTGTGTTCATTAGTTTTAACCCTAAATGTTCTAACCCTACTGCTTAAACCACCACATATGCGATGTCATATGCTACCACATTTACCATGGTTCAGGAAGCTCAAAAGTAAACCAAAAAGATCTCCAACCTCAACCCACCAGGTGTGCCCGGGATTCGAACACTCGGCCTTTCAGATGGGACATCTGATCCACTAGGCTATTGCGCCCGTCACCTTTGGGATCAGGCCAAAGGTGTCCCTTCTCTGCAGATTGCCTTTTATGAGACATACATTTTGATTCAGTCCATAGACGGAGAGACAACTTACAGTATTCTTTTTTGGGAAGTGTCCTCTTGTCAGAGAAGCCTGTCATGACAGGTACGACTGTACACAAATCTGACACCTTTGCCAATTCCAGGTTGATACCCAATCTGTTCTTCTCCGTGGACAACCCTCAACACGACGCCGTCATTGCCGCAGCCAAGGACGAATCAGACATCTTGCTGTATCCCATCATGCACGAGTTCTCGATGGAGGCTCCGCCCCTGGTGCAGGGTCTGGTACCGCCGTATCACTTTAACGTCTTGCAGGAGGTTGTGCCGGCTGTGGAGAGCTCTCTGTCCCGCATCGTGCAGATGCTGATGCACCAGCTCTTGGTGTCTCAGTCACGCTCCTTGACGGTGAGTAGTGGTGGGTTTTTGAGTCACTTGAGAAAAAGTGACTCTATGTAATCGGTCAGTGTTAGTCTGTCCGGCCGGCCGTCCGTAGACACCACCTTAACGTTGGACTTTTCTCGGAAACTATCAAAGCGATCGGGCTCATATTTTGTTTAGTCGTGACCTCCAATGACCTCTACACTTTAACGATGGTTTCGTTGACCTTTGACCTTTTTCAAGGTCACAGGTCAGCGTCAAAGGAAAAATTAGACATTTTATATCTTTGACAAAGTTCATCGGATGTGATTGAAACTTTGTAGGATTATTCTTTACATCAAAGTATTTACATCTGTAGCCTTTTACGAACGTTATCAGAAAAACAAGGGAGATAACTAGCCTTTTCTGTTCGGCAACACACAACTTAACGTTGGGCTTTTCTCGGAAACTATAAAAGTGACCGGGCTCAAATTTTATGTGAACGTGACTCATTGTGTTGTGAATAGCAATTTCTTCCTGTCCATCTGATGCCTCATATAATATTCAGAACTGCGAAAGTGACTCGATCGAGCGTTTGCTCTTCTTGTTTCTGTCTGTTTTGGCTCTTTTGGTTGACCTGCTTTGGATCAGCAAAGAGCAAACTTATTAACTACACATGGTTAAGCCTGTACAGGTAATGTCCTGTTTTAAAGACTTGAAAGGAAAACATCAAATAAATCAATTGAAGGAAATGTTTTGAAGTAATTAGTAAATAAATCAGTCAAACGCAATGAACATTTCTTTGTGACATGTAGTGCTTCTCTTGAAAAGTGATATCAGTTTGTAGTCTCACTCAGTTTTTAACATGTCTGCAATTCCCTTGGTATGTTATAAAGACCTGAAATGAAAATATGAAATAAATGTATGAAATAAATACCTTTACATTCAGAGTGGATGCTGCCGAGCGCTATGCCGCTTGTCGGAGAGGTTCCTCGTAACACCGTACGCTTCAGCATGGGGGTGTGGTCCAGCCAAACAGATGACGACGCGAGATTCCTCAGGGCGTGTCAACGTGAAGCGCCCTCCCAGCAGGTCTCTCAGTTCCTCCAGGTCGGTGCAAGATTTCATGTTGTCCTTCTGTGTTGCAGTGTGAAAGCTACCTCAGATGTTGACAGTGTTTGTCTGTTTGTGATTTAATATGTGCATATTTTATGTACGAATACAGTACTCACATTGAAGCCCAGGACACAAGATGTGAATGTCTGGTCATGATAAAAGATAGTCTGTAGGCCTGAGGGGAGCTTGTTGTCTTCATCACATTCAGTGATAGGGAGAATGTTTCTGGTGATGTAAATCAGAATGTTTTTGGTGATGTAAATCAGAATGTTTCTGGTGATGTAAATCAGGGGGGAATAGGGAAGTTCACAACTGTCCTAGAAGATGTGGGTTGGGATTGACACTACAATCGAGATCATTTAACACGAAAAACGATAAGCCGAAAAAAAACATTACCCGAAACGTGTTGTCAGTCCCAATCATTCCCTTCATAAACCCTACTAAAAAAACCATCATAATGTGAAATAAAACGATCTGAGACTCACGCAAAAAACGTTTACACGAAGCCGATTCTCGGTCTCTTGTACCACCAAACAACTGTTTTTTTCAACTTGTAGCTTCCAAAGCGAGAAGTGTTCACGTGTTTGCACGACTCATTGAAAGAAAGAATGAAATGGTCAATGTAAACTTAGACTTTATCACGAAGTCGGTACAGCTCTCTTGTGGTGTTTGCTTCTTGCGCGTGCATATTCTTCCCAATAATTCCATAATCTCTCACTTTGGAAATTGGAGCAGATGGCACACAAATGTCACGGTGTATCAACTAATCAAGATTCTGAAGCCACTTCCGAAAACACTCTACGGCTTACGCGCGTTTGTTCGGTTGGTCAGCACCGATCAACTCTGTTGAAGCGTTTATACTTAAAACGGGTATCTTCTATACTTTAATCATTTCATCACTTCATTGGCCCGTCAAAACACGGAAAAAAGCGGCTTCCTTTGGAAATAGCCTTTTATTCGCTGTCAGAGAAATGACGCGACCCAAAAGTCAGACTCCTGCGAAGTTAACAACAACAAGGCGCGGGCTGTATTCTTACACAAAAGAGTACTTCCGTTCAAACCGAAAGCTGAAACCGAATCGCGTCAGCAGTTCAAACGAGTTTCACGAACATTGCTGCAAGTAAACCGATTTCAAAATAGTTTGATCATTTTCGTTATCGCGAAAAAAACGTTAACTCAAAAAAAATATTGGTCTCTAATTTCATTTTGTGTAAAGCGATCTCGACTGTACATCACTCAACTTATCAGCCAGCAAAGTGAGCAAAAAAATAGGTTTTAAAGTAGCTAAGTTCTCATTTAAATACTTCATGGTTTTGTTCTTTTCTTTCCCTATCGTCCAAGTGATTTAAATGCTTTGTTGGCAGCCCACACACTGTCTTTGATTTTCCATCTGGTCTGTTTCTTTCCTTTAATGATTTGGTGCTCTCTGTCTCATGAAACAAATTATATACAGTGGAACGCCCCTAGTAAGACCTTCAAACATCTGAGAAAACCAGGTCTTAAAAAGGAGGGAGTCTTAAAAAGGAGGGAGTCTTAAAATGGGGGTAAATTTACAGGGGTTATAAACGACAAAGTCTTAGACAACATGGTCTTAAAGGGGAGGGAGTCTTATATTGGGGGGTCTTAAAAGGGGGGTTCCACTGTATTGTCCTGTTTGAATGTTTTCAGTTCTCTGAGCTTGGAAGAGCTGACAGCAGGAATAGGAGGAGGGCCGTTGCAGGTGATCCTGTCTCTGATGCTGTTCACGCAGGCAACGCTGGATCTCTCCACCCATCAGGATATGCTGCAGTTTGCTGGCAACCTCATTGCTGGTAAGGCTTCTGGATACATTGCTACATCTGATAAACAAAGGGAAGTAAGCGCTCTAAATGCATATGACATGTGTAATGGAGTAAGTGAGGGTTATTCGGAACCAATCTCCTGGCACCTGAGAGAATAACAAGCATTGAAATGAACAAGCAACTTACATTGCTACAGTTTGCTTGCATAATCACTGCAGGTTGACATTTCATGGAAAAGCTACATTTAAAGACAAAATGCAGTTGGCTGGTAACTTTTTGAGATGAAGTTTAATTGATTTTCAAGGAAAGGCTTCAGTTATCTGGGACTGTAGAGCGACTTATCCTGTATGGAGCGTGTTTTTAGGCAGTTTTCTTTGGTTTGTACGGACATGCAGAGCTGTTCAAGACATTGCTGGGCAAGAACTTTTCCAGTAATTTAGCATCAAATCATTTGACATCTGCATGCATGCTGATGTAAGCCAACAGTTTCCAGCAATAGCAACACACCAAGGAACAGCTAATGCAGGTCTGTTGTTTGGCTGTTAGTTATACTGATATGTGGGAAGTCCAAACCATGGCTTCACAATGCAGGTCTGTTGTTTGGCTGTTAGTTATACTGATATGTGGGAAGTCCAAACCATGGCTTCACAATGCAGGTCTGTTGTTTGGCTGTTAGTTATACTGATATGTGGGAAGTCCAAACCATGGCTTCACAATGCAGGTCTGTTGTTTGGCTGTTAGTTATACTGATATGTGGGAAGTCCAAACCATGGCTTCACAATGCGTGGACTTTTTTCTTTCATGTCAGCTACATGTTTCTTTTTCATAGCATACATTAATTGTGTCATGGCTTCACTCACACACCAACAGGTTCTGCCTACAAGTCTCTGCGGTCAGCGGACGAGATGGCCAGCATGGCAGGGGCAGGGGAGGAGAACAAGTGGGCGGCCGTCATGGATCGCATGCTGGTCCCCTCCATTGAACATCTTCTCACGCATGTGGCCAGGTTGGTGGAGAACAATTATATAAACAAATCTCAGAATTGATGAGGATTTGTGTGTGTGGTTCAGCCAAGCTCTGCTGTTCGTGTGAAAAGAAGTAGCCAATCATGTTTATTCTGTTTCTGTGGGTATTGTGAAGATCTAAGGATATTTGTTACCTCTAGTTCGGTCTGGTATTCTTACCTCAAAACATGACTTGTAGACCTTCACTTCACCTGATGTGGCTTTGTATGGTAAACTTACCTTTAGTGAAGAAGGCCAATGAGGCTTTATTTTGAGGAAGGGTTAATGTTTGGGTGCTACTTGTCTCCGAAAACCTCCAAAAACCTCCGAAAACCCCTGAAAACCCCATCTAGACAACTAAATCTATCTTCAAAGTGAAGTATTGGACATGCCTGTGAAAAGTAAGCCTGATTCATGCTACATGCACCTTTATATTTGTGTTGAGAGCCGGATTATCGACAAAATCAATGCAACAATTTCAATGCAAGGGAGGTAACTCTTGTTACTCAAAAGCACAAGTATTGATGACGTCATGTGATTAGTGCTTCCGTTCCTTCGTAAATCCTCGCACAAACACGAAAATAAAGCCATGAACGGTGAAAGTTGCAAATGAAAGTCATAGATTTTGTTGATGCCGCCAAGACCACTTTTTATTCATCCAAGGTCGCAGCATCCTCATCTTGTAAAGAGTTGTTTAACACTGTCACCACCATGCTTGGTAAAGCAAAACAGGTCATCCTTCCAACCGTACGTGACATGTCTAAACTGCCAGATGTTTTTTCTAAGTATTTTCATGAAAAAATTTTGACCATCCCCAACAGCGGAACTACAGGCCCATCTCCAACCTTCCCTTCCTTTCTAAAATCCTAGAGAAGATAGTCCTAGACCAGCTCTCCTCCCACCTCTCTGCCAACAACCTCCTCACTCCGCACCAGTCAGATTACCGCACGGGCCATAGCACAGAGACCGCAGTCCTTAGTATCCTCAACAACATCTTGACTTCCTTAGACGATAACAACATTTCCCTGCTCCTCCTGTTAGACCTTTTGGCCGCTTTCGATACAATTGATCATGAAATCCTACTGTCCCGCCTTGAGCACACTTTCGGCATCCAAAATTAAGTTTTAAATTGGTTCAGATCCTATCTCTCAGACAGAAAAATTTTTTGTAATTGTAAACGACGTCCCATCCCAGGAAACCTCCCTCCTTTTTGGCTTTCCCCAGGGCTCTGTGCTCGGGCCCGTGCTGTTCATCATGTACACCTCCCCTCTGACTGACCTCGTCGACAGACATTCCGTTTCCCACGAAATGTTTGCTGGCGACACTCAGCTTCAGAACTCAGCGACTCCCTCAGAATATGCCCAAATGACCACCTCCCTTCAGTCTTGCATTGCTGACGTTGAACTCTGGATGTCCACTAACAAGCTTAAACTTAACTGTGACAAAACAGAAGCCATTCGTTTCACCAAATCCTCCTTCTCCTCCTCTCTCTCTCTCCCTCCTTCTATCACTTTGGGCAGCAGCACTATTGAATTCTCAGACTCCGTCCGTGATCTTGGCATCTTTCTTGATAGCGATCTCTCCATGAAACACCATGTTATGAAAGTCTGTCAGTCCGCTTACATCGAGCTTAAGAGAATAGGTTCTATCCGCCCATACCTTACCGAAGATGCCACCAAGACCCTTGTTTCCTCCTACATTCTTTCTCGATTAGACTACGGAAATTCTGTTCTCATTGGCTGTCCTCAGTCTGTCATCCATCCTTTGCAGCGCGTTCAAAATTCTGCAGCCCGGCTTGTCTGCAAAGCCCCTCGGTCCCAGTCCTGTTCCCCTTTGCTAAAGAAACTTCATTGGCTCCCTGTAGAGCTGAGAATCCAATACAAGTGCTGCTGTATCTGCTACAAAATAATATCTGGCTCAGCCCCATCCTACCTGTCTGACCTGTTCACACTCTATACACCCTCACGATCCCTCCGCTCCTCTGTAGACACTAGAATATTCCGTCTATCTTCTTTTAGTCGCAAACAGCACGGCCAGAGAGCCTTCTCCCACTCTGCTGCCGTTGCGTGGAACTCTCTCCCTTACTCTATCCGACACTGCCAAACATTTTGTTCCTTCAAATCAAACTTTAAAACACACTTCTTCACACAGTATTTTGATCAATTTTATTTCAATATGGTGCATTTTTGATCAGGTGTTTGAATGTTTGAATGTTTTGCCTGTGTTAGTATGCTTGCAGCTTGTATTGATGTAGTGTTTCGTTGTTCACTTGTGTGCTGAATGCTGCTGCACCTGCTGTTTTGCTTTGCTTTGTATGTACAGGCAAATCCAGCTAACTCACAAACGGTTAAGTCAAAAATTCGCTTAGCACACAAAGAAATTCTGGTCCGGAATTATCCCTCTTTATCTATGTGTACAAAGTACCCTGAGCTCGAAATGGGATTTCTCTTACGTAAGTCGAAAGACGGATAGCACACAACAGAAAGTCAGTCCCAAAGACAAATTTAATCACATATTCTTACTCCAATTCTTATGAATGCATTGACTTTAGTCCCACATGCTAGATGTCGAAAAACCTCTCAAATTACCTGCCCTTAGTAGGGTGGTAACCAAGCTAAAAGCGACGCCATAGCCGTTGCTATGGCCTGACCTTGCTCGGTTACCCATAACACCCTGCGCACCACGTGAGCGCCAGCATCCGTAATAATCATTCTCGACTTTCGACAACACACGGTGGACGTGTCCGAATTTCGCTCTCACTTTGGCCTTCTCATGCCTGCTCGTCCTTGAGACTAGCCGGTTCTTGGGGGTCTACCTGTCCGTCTACCTTTTGGTGAGATCTTTCCTGTTTATGTTTGGTATAAATGTTGATAGCTTTGTGTTGAACACGCACGCAGAAGGTTTTTGTTCTGGGTGACTGTTTTTCGCCGGTCTTAAAATGGCCGACAACAAAGCTAAACGTGGCGCGAGACTGGAGGGTGACAAGGCTCTTAGCCTGGTTTAGAAAACTATACCTAAGAGTAGCCTAAGAACTTTGATTTGCCTATTATGCGGGTCTTAGATCCGTCAAACAGCACTTCTTTTTATGTTCCTATCCCTCCGAGGGCGGGTTCAGTTCTTTCACAGCTCGCTTCCCCTGTTGGGGTTAATCAGCCTTTAGGCTTCTTATAGACTTTTTGTTGGATCGTCGTCGGTGCGACTGATTAGGGGGGGGGTGGCCGTGTGGCTATTCTTTCCCCTTTCTCTGCGTAAGAGGAATCAGTCAATGTCCTCCTTTTGGGGGGACTTAACGATGTTTTGGTCTGTATTCTCAGCTGTTTCAGGCGCGATCGGCGGTTCCCGCCCTCCCGTTCGTCAGCTTCGCACTGTGGTCAAGTGCTAATGGCCTGTTCGGTTCAGCCCGTTTTTTGCCTCTGGTGGCTCTGGGCTGTTCTCGAGCACCCCTTCCTTTTAGGAGGGGGGGCCTGCTCCCTGCCTGCGTCTAACCACTCTGATTACCGCCGGTACTTCACAGTGTGTTACGCAGCCCCCCGCCAATGGGGGGGGATAGGGGGGGCGTTCCTGCTTCGCACCGTCGTCTGGTGCAAATGGCCAGTTCGGTTCAGTCCTTTCTGCCACTGGTAGACTGGGTTGTTCGCGAGCACTCTCTCCTTTAGGAGAGGGGGCCAGCTCCCCGCCTGCGTTGGCCGCTTTGCTTGCTTTAAAAACAGCACTGCTGGGTCGGTCATGCAGCCCCCTTACCGTGAGGAAGGGGGAGTGGGGGGGCACGGTAAGTCACGGCCAGGGCTTGTCCCACTCTGCCCTTTGCGGGCAGGGGGCCGTGTTAGCTTCCCACCCTTTCCCGCCCCCCGGGCGCGTTCGGGTGGCGGCTTTCCAGGCTACGTTACATACCCCTTCTCTGCTCCATTTGGGGCAGGATGGGGGGGGGGGTATCAGTGGCTCACTCTTTCCCGCCCACCGGGCGGGATCGGGTGGGGGCTGGAGTAGCGTTCCACCCTTTCCCTCCCTCTGAGTTGGACGGGGTAGGCGCTGTTGGACTGTCTTCACAGTCTGTGCCTCAATTGTCCTGGCCCGACAATCGTTCGCCTCCCCTATCGGGGTGGGCGGGCGGTGGGCTATAGGACTAAGGCAGGTGGACGGAGGGGGGTCGGCCGTTGCTCGGTTCGTCTCTCTCCGTCGCTCTTACTGCTGTGACGAGCCACCCCCCTCCCCATCTGGGGCATGGAGTGGCTCAGGCCTTTCTACACAGCGGGGGTGCTATGTACGGCTTTCCAGGCTACGTTACATACTCCTTCTCTGCTCCTTTTGGGACAGGTGGCTGTGTTAGCTGCCCGCGCTTGTCGCGGGTCCACCCTTTCCCTCCCTCTGGGTTGGACGGGGTGGGCGCTGTTAGACTGTCTTCACAGTCTGTGCCTCTATGGTCCTGGCCTGTCAATCGTTCTCCTCTTCTATCGAGGCCTTTCTACACAGCGGGGGTGCTATGTACGGCTTTCCAGGCTACGTTACATACTCCTTCTCTGCTCCATTTGGGACAGGTGGCTGTGTTAGCTGCCCGCGCTCGTCGCGGGTAGCGGTCGCGGAACAATGAGCTTGACTCTCTTTTGTTCTCGGCAGGGTGTCTCGCACAGTGGTCAGGGAACAATGAGCTTTGCTCCGTTTTGTTCTCTGCACGGGCTGTGCCGGCTGTCTACCTGGGACAGGCGGAGACAGAATATACTCTTTCTCTCCAGTCTCCCATTCTTTGTATTCACAATGGTCTGCGGGGACTCGGCTATAGTATCACCTGGCCAGTGGTCATTGTCCTTAGCCAGCATAGGTCACCCCCCCCCCCCCCTCCTAGGGGTGGGTGAGTGATAGGGCTACTTTAATTGGCTTTGGCAGGTGGACGAGCGAGGATCGGCCGTTTACGGCCGTTTCTCTGTTTCAGTCCTTACCCCCTCTAGGGGTTGCGGCTGTGCTGGACCACCCCCCTCCCCACTTGGGGTGAGTTGTGGTTCAAACCAGGTAGTCTGGTTCTTAGCACTGGGATGCTTCTCTCGCACAGTGGGTGGGGTAAGATGCGCCGGGCCCGGCTTTGTCTTGTTTCTCCACTCTATCTCCTTCTCGGCAGAGATCTGTGCCAGTTACCAACCCCTCTTCCCCCCACCTCTTGTTCAGGTGGGCGGTTTTGGGTTGGCAGTCAGAGACTGATCACGCTTTTCATCCACACTCTTGGCGGTGTTATCGGCAGGAGTATTTAGTGCGCGACCTCCCCGGTCTCCCCTCCTTTTGTGTTTTACACAACTGGTGGTTAGGTTCGGACTCCTTGTTGGAGGAGGGGGAGTGTATAGGGTTGCCTACTGGTTGTAGGCTTCCCATACATAGAGCGGCTGCTGTTGCAGTTTACTTTGTCCCGGATAGGTTGGGGGTGTCTCTCTTCCTTCCTCTTCCGGGATGGCTTTGGGTTTTCACAGGCTTTCTCGCAATTTGTTTCATTTGCTGAGTCTCCGGTGATTGCCTACCTCATGCCACACTTTTGGCTTGTTCCGCACCTTAGGATAGTGGTCTTCATCCTACACCTTTCCCGCTGCTTTATACGCAGGGGACTGCTGGCTTCGGGGTTTCAGGCTGCTTCGTCCTCACTTTTAGTGCGGAAGAAGATAGCAGGGAATTTTCAGGCTCAGGGTCTGATCCGCATTTTTTATTGCCAGGGGCTAGTTTCTGGCTTCGCTTACAGACCACAGGGAACATGGAGTTTTTATGATGTTACTCCTCCCTCTCCTCTCTTGAGGAGCTAGGATGGCATGGTTTGGAGTTTTCTGCTTTGGCTGAGACTCTCTTCTGTGCTTTCTTATAGGCAATCTTATCCTCCCTGAACGCTCTTTTGGGTTAGGGAGGATGCCTTGGGTAAGGCTTTAGCCAGGCTGCTGGCAGCTTGGGCTAGGGTCGTCACTGAGCGGAGAAGTTTCTCGGTGACGTTTTAGGCCCACACTGTTTTTGCTTGGTGTGATCTCCTTCCTTTACAAGGGGTTTGATTTCATGCTGGTTGAAGGAAGCAAGGGTCAGGCTTTTTCGGGGGTCGTTAAGACTTACTCAATAGCTGGAATCTTTCCCTTCCTTCGTGGACCTCTGGCAGCGCATTTATGCGCTCCCGGTTACAAAGGGGTGTTTTGGTTCAGTGTCGCCTCCCTCTCTGCGGGAGGTGGGTCGGCATGGGCTAGAGCTTTCAGCTTTGGCTGAGATTTTCCTCGGTGCTCTCACATGAGCTTTCCTTCTGCGTTTCTGCACACAGGAAAGGGCTCGGTTTCTGGGGGTGTTGGTCTCTGGACTATCTCGGGGGCTGGTTGAGCTTTTTCAAGGTCAATCAGCTTGTCAGCTGCACTTCCTTTTGGTGTTGAACCAGGCTTTTTGCCTGGTGCTCTCAGTAACCAGGCAAAATTCCGAGCTGTCCTTATCCCAGGTTTTTTACCTGAGCATGCTGTTCGACTTTGTCTCTTGGAAGGTTTATTCTTCACACAAGAGAGAATAGGGAGGCTTTTAGCGCTTTTCACTGCCAGACTGGCACGAGAGCAGGCCTCTGCGGGGTCTTTAGACCCGATCTTCGGTCGGACGGTATCGATAGCTATGCTGGCCCTCTAGTCTTTCCTCAAGTTTTTTGGGGGGTTCGGCCTCACAGGTCTGGGACATGAGGGTCCTCCTCCAGAGTGGGTTCCTCCACGCCGGAAGGTGGCTGGAATCCTTTTGGATCGCTCAGGGGACTTTTTTCCCTAGCTTTGTTTCCCCCTGGACTTAGACCGCTTTTTGGATGCGTTTTCGTCTAGATGGGGCCTGCAATGGCGATTGCAGTCTTGAGGCTGTGATGTAGACGTGAATCCTTGGGCTTCTCTTTTGCCTGAGGTTAGGAGCAGTAGCTCTTAGTCTACTAGCCTTTCCTTTTTGGCTATTTACAGGCATGTCCTGTTGCATTCGGGCAATTCGTCTGTTGCTTCTTATGTGAACTAGCTGGGGTGAGCAAGTTCTCACTCCCTGTCAGACAGAGTATAAGGGATTCTGATTGGGTTTTCACACTAAATCATTTTCTCAGGGGAATTTCTCCCCGGCCAGCTCTGCGATCGGGCCGACTCGCTCAACAGGTCCTCTCAGGGCTTGCTCAGGGGTTGGCCCATCTGCTTACGGGCCTGGAGGCGTGCTGTTTGTGTTGTAGATCATGGGTTCTTACTCTGTTCTTTGGGCACGAAGCATATATTTCCTCCACTTTATCTGTGTATGCTCCTTGTTTGGCCTCTTTGGCCAATTGGGGATTTAGAGCGGGGGTGCAACTCCTTAGCGCCCCTCTCTCAAGCCAGGTGGTTTTTCACTTCTGTTTCAGTTTTTGGCTTTGGGCAGCTGGGCCTCTTCTTTGAGGTTCCGGCGTCTCGGCTATCTCAGCTGTTTTGAAACAAATAGGCCTCTCTTCTGTTGCTCATGGCGCTCTTGTGGGCATGATCAAAGGACCTTGTTTTACGAGGTTTAGAGGCTCCCCCTTGTTTAGCGCGTGGGACTTTGTTCTACTTACTCTGGGCCTCAGCCCTATAGGGCAGTGAGGCGCATGCGCTTTTGGGGTTTGCCAGAGGATGTAGCCTTAGGGCTTTTGGTTCCGTTTGTTCACGGTTTTTGGTCAGGTTTTGGGATTTCAGAAACCTGGTCAATATCCTCTGGTGTTTGATTCCCTCCTCTTGGGAGGATTCTCGCTCCGGGAGATTCGGATTTTCTAACTGTCTGGTTAGACTTTTTTAATCCATTTTTTTGACGTTACTGTCTTTTGGAACCACGAGCTTTAGCTCAGGTTCTTATGTCTTTACAATGGAGCGAAAGAGACATCTTTTATTTGTCTCTCTCTAGGGGCTCTGCTACATTTATTGCCGTGTTGCGTTCTGGTCGCCTAGGCGAAGCTTTGCAAACGGCTTACTGGAGGTCAGATGATGTGTTCATCGGTTTCTATCTTTGGGATTTCTCCTGCACGCGGCTAGACGGCTCCAGTTCATTGCTGGTTTTAGTTGCTGCAGGGCAGGTTCTTACAAGGACATAAGTAGGTTCCCTCCACCTTTAGGAGGAATCTGCATTCATAAGAATTGGAGTAAGAATATGTGATTAAATCGAAAATTTTTAATTAAATTTTGATTTAATATAATATACTTACCCAATTCTTATAGTTAATACCCTCCCATCCGTCCCCGCTGGATTATGTCCTTGGGGGTTTGTTTGACTAATAGTCTCGAATGATTATTACGGATGCTGGCGCTCACGTGGTGCGCAGGGTGTTATGGGTAACCGAGCAAGGTCAGGCCATAGCAACGGCTATGGCGTCGCTTTTAGCTTGGTTACCACCCTACTAAGGGCAGGTAATTTGAGAGGTTTTTCGACATCTAGCATGTGGGACTAAAGTCAATGCATTCATAAGAATTGGGTAAGTATATTATATTAAATCAAAATTTAATTAAAAATTTTCGAGTTTACTCTATATTTACTACAGCAACTCGAAACACGAAACTTGGCGTCTCACACTAGCGCATTGTGTAACCTTATTCCCTTCTCTACACGGACGCCACACCGACTGGTCAGTCGGCACGCAATAAAGTATGAACTGAAGTTAGGAGGGGGCGAGGAGTAAGGAGGGGGCGAGGAGTAAGGAGAATTATCCAACTCCAAGAAAACATTCTGAAAAAGGTGGGGAAGTGGTGACAAGGCAGTGAATGCACTCACCATGCACTGACATCATACGAAAGCAGCCACACAAACACAGCACAGAGGCAGAGGCAGGTGTGCAGATGCTTTGTGAGAATAAGCGTTGAAAACCAGTTTGAATAAAAAAAACAGCCGATAGAGCCGCATGTCATAATCATTCTTCTTGTCTGGCTTTATTGACTGCATGTCGATCTTGTGGCAGTGACTTTTCACTCTTCAGTCGGACTGTACACAAACCGCTCTCACTCTCCCTCACTGACTACCCTAAGCCCTGACAACTGATCCTTGGAAATTGTTTGGAAGAGTACACCTCTCTATTTCTCTCCAATGCTCTTCCTGCTGACTTCAGTGACACCGGACACCCCACTGAGTTTAGCCAGCTACCCCCCCCCCCCCCCCCCTCTCTCTCTCTCCCCCCAGCCATGTACTGTTTGGTGCTGTGGCCAGAGAGGTGTCACCGGCTAATTGAGGCCAGCTGCACTGTTCACTCAGAGCAAAACTAGTTGACTGTGTCTAACTTTTGACAAAGCAACACAACTGAAGGGTTCACAGATTAGGTAACCGACTCACTGGTCAAGGCTGCAGGGAAACAAGAGTATCTTGTCAATGAAAGAGGTTACACACAGATACGCGATGCTGAGAACGGTGGCCGATTTTTCACTCTCTTTCTCGGAGGGCCTTCATCATTGCAGGGACTGCTGTAAAGAAATGCTTGCTCAGAAACTAACTCTTTTTGCATTGAAACATGCACCAGAACTGGTGGACACCATCGACAATGTCAAACATGAAATCGAAGCAGTTTGCTTGAGGAAACGGTCGTCAGCAACTCAAACTTCTCTGTTTTCTTTTTTTAAGAAAATCTGAGGTGACTTTCTTTGTGGCCCCGCCCCCTCCCTCTGTAAGGACCCCCCTCCATAAGGACCGATTTTTGTCAACATTTTCAAGGTCGCTAGAGAGGGGTTCCACTGTACTATGACCAAGTCGAAATTTCGGATAGGACACAATAACAATTCGGTCCCTTCAATTTCGTCTTATCCGGATTTGCCTGTATATGTATGGGTTTTTTTTCTTTTTTCTTTTTTCTTTTTTTTTCATTGTAAAGCGCTTAGATAACGTAAAGCGCTCTGTAAATCTCCCATATTATTATTATTATTAATTATATAACAAAACACGATCTAAGGACGAATTTTCTTATTTCTGATGAGGTTTTCGGAGGTTTTCGGAGACAAGTAGTACAGTAATGTTCTTTGCCATCTGCTTTTTCCTCAACAGAATTTTGAACGCGTGCACCCATGTGATCGATGAGACGGTGCCCGGTCCCCCTCAGGTGAAACCATCCCTCCCCTCCCTCCCCAATGCACCGTCCTTGAGTCCCGTCAAGCGCAAGGTCAAGGGCACGGAGAAAGAACCCTCGTCGCCGCTGGCAACCGCCCAAGGTGCAGATTCTAAGACACCACAGAAAACACCATCCAAAGGTCAGCATCTGTCACGGACTTTTATTGTCAACATTACTGTTGATTTTGATTCTGTTTTAGTTCATGATTTCGTTCTCCTTATGCAGAAAGGCTGTACATTTTTCGAATCTGGATCAAGGTGATGATATGCATGGCAGTGTGTGTGGATTGGGTGGACATTTAAAAATATCAAGGTGATGATATGCATGGCAGTGTGTGTGGATTGGGTGGACATTTAAAAATATCAAGGTGATGATATGCATGGCAGTGTGTGTGGATTGGGTGGACATTTAAAAATATCAAGGTGATGAAATGCATGGCAGTGTGTGTGGATTGGGTGGACATTTAAAAATATCAAGGTGATGATATGCATGGCAGTGTGTGTGGATTGGGTGGACATTTAAAAATATCAAGGTGATGATATGCATGGCAGTGTGTGTGGATTGGGTGGACATTTAAAAATATCAAGGTGATGATATGCATGGCAGTGTGTGTGGATTGGGTGGACATTTAAAAATATCAAGGTGATGATATGCATGGCAGTGTGTGTGGATTGGGTGGACATTTAAAAATATCAAGGTGTCTTGTTGGTTTATTTGCATTTGTTGTTGTTTTTACTTCAGAAACAAAAATATGTAGAAAGAGGTGGTGTATAATGTATGATTATAAATGGCCTCCTTGTAATTTGCACTTGATTCAGACGGGACTGTCTTTGATGGGAATTCAGTTCTTTTCTTTTTTCTCAGAGCCCAATAATTCATGTCTTTGATGGTTATTCATTTTAGATGTATTTTTCTCTAGAGTCCAATGATTCGTGGGGAATGTCTTTTTCTACAGAGCCAAAAGATTCAGAAAAAGAGAAAAACAAGAAAGAAGGCATTGGAACATTCTACAATTTGCCTCAGTATGTGAAGCTGTACGAAGTTCTCAGGGGAGCATACTCAAATTACAAGGTAAATTACTCTTTCCTGCGTTTCTTGAATTGGAAATTTCCTTTTGCTTTCTTTGCATGTTTCAGCCTCTTACATTTTGTGTTGGGTCTAAATGAGTGTCCAGAGAGTTGTTTTTAAAACATTTGTATTGTTCATGCTTCTTTTTTTCCATGGAGTACCATTTGAGACAAAAATGTCCTGTTAAAAACCCGACCATAATCTGGACTCTAACATTTCAGAGAAATTTCTTATCAGAATTTGACCATAACCTTGGCTTTCTGTTTCTTCATTCTTTGTGGTTTTTCTTGGAACAGATCTCGTTAGACCTGAGTAGCACAGACAAGTTCTGTTCATTTGTGCGGACCGCACTTGATGTGATGGCCCAGCTGCTGGAGATTGCCACGCTATTTGACATCGGCAAGCACGCAGACGAGATCCTCAGCTACTTCAAGAGCACTGTGGTGCTGGAGCCCACCTCCACTGTGCTGTGTGTTCAGCAGGTGAGATGAATAGACACAGAGAAGGGAGAGCAAGAGTGTGTGTGTTTACGCATGGGTGGGTTTATTGCTCCTCTCTGTCTCTCTGCCTTCAGGTCCTTGAACTGCTCTCTTCTATCTCTCATGAAGGGAGTTTGGATCATCTGTGTATTATTGAAGACGATGTCTGTCCATCTCTCCGCCTGCCTCTACCCCTGCCCCTCCTCCCACCCCCTATGATTTTCTTCTTGTCTCTATCTGTTCCTGTCTCTTCCTGTCCCACTCTGGTACATAAAGCATTGACACAGCACAAACCTCCAATCCACAGCTCCTCAAGGCACTGTTCGGCACCAACCTGGCCAGCCAGTGGGAGTGTGAGCAGCAGAATGCGGGGGTTGTGCGACCGGCCAAGGCCACTCGCCTGTCGTCCAGTGGCAAGCCTGGCCTGTACCACAACTGCCTGGGTCAGCCCTACGCTCACCTGACTCACTCCCTGCTCAACGCAACATACAAAGCTGCTACGCAGATGGATACTGAGGATCCAAACAGGTAAGAATATGTTTTTGCTCACCCTACGCTTCATACAAAGGGGGTCACTCCGAGCCATTTAGGTATGAGAGAGATTTGCAACACCCTAGCACGCAGCATTATATGCCATACTTTAACACCAAAAAGATTACGCAATGTTCTCTGATGCGCTGGTCTTGAATTTATATTTCTTTGCTTTTTTTGCAGTTCCTTGATGTGGCTGAAAAAGCGTGTGGAAAGGAAAGTGCCAGCCATCCTCAAGCCAAGTAGCAAAGTTGACAAGGTAAGAGGGGCGGGGATGTAGCTCAGTCGGCAGCGCGTTGGATTTGTATCCAGTTGGCCGCTGTCAGCGTGAGTTCGTCC